>NC_056747.1:1069423880-1069523880 GCF_019279795.1 Protopterus annectens | reverse complement strand
CATCCAGAATCAAATATAAAATGTTTCTCCCAATACAATAATACTATGATTGCCACTATAGATGCACACGCTGCTCCCATCGGTATACCATCTATCTGATGGTATAACTCTCCTTGGAAATATATAAAGTTGTTTTTCATAACCAGCTCCACACTCTCAAGTACTAAATTAAAATCTCTACCATACAAAAAATCAAATTCTGCCATCATTTCCTCTAACCATTTGAGTCCTAACTCATGTGGAATTACCGAGAACAAATCTTTGACGTCCACTGTTATGAACATGTATTCTGCATCATCCATTAAATTCCCTACTTTTGTAAGAAAATCCCATGAATCCACAAGTATATATAGATAGAATTTATGATACGGTTTTAACTTTTTATCCACATATATAGCCAAAGGTTTAATCTTGAACCCACCTGATGAGACAATAGGCCTCATATGTGGGTCCATGGGATTCTTATGTGTCTTTGGAATTCCAAATATGCTAGAAATAAATGGTTTAGATACACTCAAAAATTCGTATAGTGTTTTATCAATAGCCCCTTGCATCAAATTATCATCCAAAATCAAATCTATTTTATGGTAGGCTATATTCATTTCGTTTCATGATACCTTACTATATCTAGCCTCCACATTTAGAAATCCAAGCATCTTCCCTATATATTCCCAATGTTGCATAATAACTACCTTTGTCTGGTTTCATAATTCTTATTTCTTTATCCTTAATTGTTTCCTTCATCAATTCCATTTCTTCCAGACTTATATTATTAAAGTACCATTTCTTTCTATTCTTATAGTCATTTTTTATCTCGTTGTTCACAATAGTTTCAAAATTAAGTAAATCTAGTACAAACAGGGGATTGATAGTACTTTTCTTTTTAAATAGATCATTCCTTGCCCTTCTATCCTCAAAAATAGTAGCTAAATTCAAATTTCTTACAAACATTTTAGTGTCCAATAAAGTATTGGCCAAATTCCCTTTCCTAGTTGGGACAAATTTAAACCCTTTTTTAAAAAGCTGAAAATGTCTTTTGTCCATCTCTACTTCAGCATAGTTGTATATTTAAGAAAGATGTTTTGAAAGGGTGGAATGAGAAATATACACCATTAATAACAAGTGGGCACAGTAACAGTAATGGTATGCAATTAGTACAAAGGGAGGTAGATGAAGGGAAAGAGACCAGGAGATGCATATATGGTACTGACGTACAATCAAGACACTAAGGATATTAAGAGCATTGTATATAGAAACTGGACTTTATTCTCATCTATGCCCAATAGTATTAAAATATTTTCTAAGAAGTTAAATATTGTGTATAAGAAAAACAGGAATTTGAAGGAAATTTTTGAGAGGGAACAGGTAGTAAGAAGTAAAAGGATGGTGGGTGCCCACAGTGAACATTTGTGTATAACCAAAGGGTTCTAGATATAGAGCATATAAACACGACATTCTACTCTAAGGGTAATTATAATTGTCAGTCAAAGGGTATAGTGTATTTGGCTAAATGTATATGTGTCTCATATTATGTGGGAAAGACAGAGTGGAGTTTGAAACAAAGGATATATGAGCACACATATGATATTAATAGGAAGAAGGACACTAATGCCCTTTATAGACATACAGTAGTATGCCCACAGGCTGATTTTAAGTTTTGGGTCATAGAGCAGGTTATAAGAAGTGAAAGAGGTGGTGATTGGGAAACACAACTTGAGTTAAGGGAACTTATATGACAACAGCAGCTGGATGCTTGCAACCCACCGGGACTCAATGATCATATTTCACTTATGCCAGTACTTAAAATTAAAGCAAACAAGTATTAATGGTTAAAGTTGATTAAATAAGTAAAAAATTATTTAAAAAAAAATGTATATATTTTTTAAAAATATATGTGATACATGATAACATGGAAAGTATCTAAGTAAGGAGCAAAGGTTTTTTGTTAATAGGTATATTTATATTTGTATATGATGATTAGGTTTTTGTATAATCTTTATATATAATGTTGTAAGGTATTATGTTGTATGAAAGGCTATGAATTTTATGAATATATATGAAAAGTACTATGGTTTTTGGTTGTTGTATCTTTTAATATGAAGTCATAATTAATTAATCAAGGTAATTAGGTGTTGGGTCTATTTAAGTAAAGGCAGGAACTAGGCACTGACTGATGATATTTCCGTGGTAGGAAATAAAAGCGCTAAGCTTGTTTTGTTTGTGTGGATACTTGTGAACAAATTAAATAAACTGTCTGTATTCTGTGCATAATTCGCTATCGAGGTTGCCTTATTGGACTTGGAAAACAACTGAAGTTTGTGGTGTTTAAATATATATATATATATATATATATATATATATATATATATATATATATATGTATTTCTCCATATACACAAACACACACACACATGTAAATACATGTCCCCTATATTACCACCACAGTGCTGCATGCTATGTGTGAGGTAACATCACACATAACAATACAAACAGATATATACAGCTGTAATTGTGTGCAACATGGATGGGTATGTCACATGTGAACCCCTTGTTGGGACCACATTGCTCTTGTCTGTGAAGTAGAGAATGGGTATATGGGGAAGGATAGCATGTATATTTGTGGAGGTGGTTCAGGTTGGTAGATATAGAGGACAGCCTACAGGGGTGTTATATGACACATGTGGTGGGTAAACACCCTGGAAACCCCCTGGATGGTGTGTGTGGTCTGCAATGTGGAAGCCCTAGGAGCCCCCATATGGAAACAATGGGAACAAGGCCCCCACCCATTGCTAGTCACAACAGCAGTTCCACGGCCTTGAATGTGCCAGGCCTGGAGGCTGAAGCAGGAGGAGCATGTGGACCCTGTGATTGTGTACTAGTTGCCTCAAGGTGCTGTAACACATCCCACAAGTTTCTGTGGAAACCCCTATGAAACAGATCCTGGACATGACCTCTGGTGACAGGATCCTGTCTGTGTGTGCCCCCAGGGGGGAACAACATCCCTTGAGGTGGTTCCACCTGAAGGTAGTGCTGGACCAGTAGATGAGGAGGCCCCAGGGTGGGTTCCACATATGATGCGGCCTGGTAACTTGGCCAGATGAGGTGGGAGAGGCAGTTCTGCTAGCAACTATTCCCTAAACATGCTATTGTGTCATTGTCATAGAACATATGTGAGTAGTAATAGTCCACACAATCCCGGAACATGTCCAACAGCATGCATAGATATCCCTAATAACACAAAATGACAGATGTGCAGCAATCACATAGCAAGAACACCACATGCATATATGGAATCATAGTGGCCCTGACAATGGCATGCAGGTGAAATAGTCCGTAACAGGCCAGCAATGATAGTATCCAGACAGGGAACATGGCTACAAACACATAGCACAAAGTGTGGTACAATACAATATATGTCCCAATGGTAGGTAAGCTGTAGCCATACCTAGTGAGTTGTGTGAACAGTTTGTTGTCATTGATATGGTGGGGGGTGACAGAGATGTGTATTAAGAACTATGGTAACCTTGCTGTATGAGTTGCTCAGACCTGTTTCCATCTTTGTCTTTCAGGCAAGGTGTCCCATGGCCATTTACAAGGGTATTCAGTGGCGGAAAATGAGGTAATCTGGAACCACCTTATACAGCACTATCCGGTTCTGTTCATCAGGGCCACCCATGAACAGCAGGAGCGGACCACCCTGTGGAATGATCTAGTCTACAGGATCAATGATGTTGGCCTGCATAACCACAGTTATGAGCAGGTCCAGCATCATTGTACTTACCTGCTTCGCAATGCCCGTTGGCATGCTGCTGATGTCTGGGGAGATCACCTTACAACAGGGGAGGTCATGACATCCATCCCCCTGGCACATGTTGAGGAGCTCCTCACCGGCCTCATGGCATCTGCCTGCCCGCACACCCAACAACTCGTGGAGACCACTGTGGAGGTGGGTGCTACCCACACACTGAATGAGGAGCATGCAGGTAAGGCCACAGGGCACATCAATAGACCACTGTTGCGTATGCGTCTGCATCTGTACAGGTAGATCATGCATATGTAAGATGTTTATATATATATATATATATATATATATATATATATATATATATATATATATATATGTATATATGTATATATATATATATATATATATATATATATATGTGTGTGTGTGTGTGTGTGTGTGTGTGTGTATATATATATATATATATATATATAGATATAGTATGTTGCTGCGTAGTAGTAATAAACAGATGCGCATAAGCGGTAGTATTGTGAACTTGTACTGTTGATGTACTGTAATGCTGCACCACCCTGTAGCAGTGCCACAGCTGTGGCCACTGACATTACATCTCTCACACTCTTATGTAAGTTCCTCTGGTATACCACCAAGGCATCAGCCTGTAGCTGGTGAGTATGGTTTATGTTCATGCTTGCCAATACACTGGGCATGTAATGGCTATGGTATATTCCATGCACACATCTAACACACCTACCCATAATACATGCCGTAAATTTTCACTTATTGTTGCTGTTAAATGCACTGCATCACAGTGGTGACCATGATGGGGTATCTGAAGGGTATGTCAGACACCTGCAAGATAACTAACATCCTGTCATTGCGAAATGTGTCCACAGGGATGAACATAATGGTGGGACACATGGCCTACAGTAGGGACATATGTGAAACATCACCCTTATACAGTGCAATAACAATGCATATACCAGTATTACAATGGCAACTGTTACAGATCTACGCTATGACATAACATAATACTGTGGTCCACATTATTAGCTGGGACTAGGGTGTTACACGTGATGTTCAGTGTATGGGTCACTGCAAACTGACACATGTGTAGGCCATACTTGTCAAGCATCTGCAAAAAGACTGAAGGCGGGGATGCTGTGCAAGCATGACACACCAGTTCACTGCAGCAGGGATCTTAAGGATGCTAAGAATGGCTGTATCTGCACACAGTCAGGATCAGGAACTGTGGCAGACGTAACCCTAACTCCACAGCAATAGTGACGGCAGTGTGTGAACTCCAAGGGATGTGCACGAGTAGACCTTGCAATCATGCAGAGCCGGGGGACATGTGTAGGGCAGACTGACCATATACTGCCAAATGCAGATGATCCATGCTAGTATACCTCTGCCAGAAATAATGACTGCTGTAGTACAGATAACAGTAGATGCAACAAACCATCATGATAAGGACGTGCACACATATGCACCTACAGAGTGTAGGCATTGCGGTCAGCATCTGCATACTTAACACATTTCTTAGACTGCATGTGAATGTACAGGACATATGTCACATATCAGGCTCATGTACTGTTAATATATGCGGTGATGTGGTCCCATGGCAGATCAAGGAAGAGTGCATCATATCAATAAGGGTGTGTACACTCCCCATAGCCACTGTAAGGTCTGACGGTTGTCAGTGTTATAGTACTGGATTGGTCATACATGCACCACTAATGTTGAGATCTGTAAACCAGACATCAGGCATTCACAAATGACATCTGTCCACATATCATCCCAGGTATGTGTCGCTCAAACACATAAGGGCTGTGAGCATTAGAGCAGACATAACTGACACAGTAATACACATTCAGCAATGGTTTGTATGCCTGTAAGGTTTGGTGCACAGTACATGGCAGGGTGCAGAACAGGTGCACAGCAATACTGTGCACATGGGTGCAGTATTTTTCAGGTGAAGGGGCATCACCTACTAGCACAGCCCATGCATCACACACATGTATACTGTTGCTAGCATGGATTGACTATAGCTGCACTGCATGCTGTTGAGTACCATATGGTATGCATGTTGACAGATGGGTAATGGGAGGACTGTGTGTACTGTGTACTCTCTTTGTGCAACTTCACCTGTGTGTGTGTGTGTGTGTGTGTGTGTGTGTGTGTGTGTGTGTGTGTGTGTGTGTATGTATGTATGTGTACACTGTTGTGCAATGCTGTACAGGTCTTAAAGTACATTTCTTGTTTTCCCACACAGGTGGCAAGGTGGGTCAGGGTCTCTCCTGCATGCAATCTGATGTTGGTGTCCATACAGACACCGAAGATAATGATAGTACTGTTGAGGCACAGGTGTGGTTGTCAGGGGCTGAAACTGTGCCATCGTTTGACATCCCCTTCTTAGCCACCCCAACCCCGCACACAGTTACAATGCCTATACATACCCCATCACCAGTGGCCATAGCAGAGGGACAGTTGGCGGTTGGTGGCAGTGCACAGGAGAGTGTGGTATCTATGCTTACTGTGTCTGATCACAGTAAGCATAGCCAGATGTCTGGCAGGGCACCACATAGGCAGATATACCAGGGTGCTTGTGGTAGGGCCGCTGGTCATCATGCCCCTGGCAGAAGCACCACAACTGGTACCACCAAGTGCATGTTTCAGACTGTCATGGGGGCGCAGGCATATATGTAACTGTACACCAGACAGGGCCTAAGGCTGCAGAGGTCTGCTCTCTCATCTGCAAGTGACAACTTCCATGAACTGTCTGGTGCCCATGTGATTATACCGAGGTCATGGATAGATGGTTGGGTGAGATGGTGGGCCTCATTGACTGTGGTTTGTCTGTGCTTGAACATGTGGTGGGAGTGTGGTGATGGCCGCTTGGACGTAGGCCAGCAACACCAACAGCTGGCAGTCGATGTGGACGTGCTAGGACACCAAGGTGCTCCTGTAGTGGCAGTACCAGCCCCAGCACTGCAGGAGGGTGCTGTCCACACCACACCACAGCAGGCCACGTGCACGTGGCCCTGGCCAGTCACAGGAGGGACCTGGTTCCAGAGGACATCTGTCATCAGGAGAGAGTAGCACATCAAGGCCTGTAACTGGACATGCCCATGGAACCCCTTACAGGCACAGTCTGTGTGTCCGTGGCCGGAGGTAGCGAACTGCACACCCTGCCAAGTATGGCCTGCAGCTGTCCAAGAAACACCTGTATAGGGCAGCCACATGGCAGAACTGTATGCATGCATACCCACATACTATACGAACACACGTAGGGCAACCCCATACCCACACACACCACATCACCATGCCCATTTCCGCTAATTATACCCCTCATCCACACATATGGTGTCAAATGTATGGCCCACCCTTGGTCTCTGGCAAACCAACAATACACCCTGTGAATGTGATGATACCTGTGCCACATCCCTGTCATCCATAAAGTCGATGCAGGGACAGGCTAATATGGTTCTGATGCACATGGTGACTGTACTACAGTGTACCAATGTACTGCAGTGTAACATGTTGTCAGGAGTAATGTTTAATGCATACATGTCAAGTAATATAGCTGTCTAGCCATGATGCATTATAGCTGTTAGTAACACTGAGTGATTGTGGTCTCCATAATGTTATCCATTTGTGTTGGAGGTGTACATGTGTCAGCAGGAGGATGGTCTGCAGTCATATTCCACAAGGGGAATGGCACTGTGATGACACCATGGCTGTGACATATCCTGGGTAGAGTTGAACACGTCACAGATTTGTTTATCAGTTATTGCCTGTGCCACATGGACAGGTGACCCACGGTTTTCAGGCTTTGCTGAATCCAGGACTGTGGTTAAGGTTCCTGTGTTGCCCATATCATACTTGAATAGTTAGGTGGCTTCCTTGTTCACTGTGAGAGGGGGAACTCTGAGCAGCCTATCCGTCCCTGTACGAGTGGTCCCAGCCCAGCAACTCGTAGCGCATTGGCCATATTGGGCTAATTTCTATCCTTTTGTTCTCCCTGGTAAAAAAATCGCTTAGCGCGGTTTTTGCAATTGTATACAGCTCAGCAAAGCTCCTTGTGGTGCCCTGCAGAGTCCTACAAGCGGCCAAGAGACAAAGAGAGACTTTGGAAGTGTTTAAGTATTGATTCTTTCTTGTTGTATTCCTGAAATGCTAATTCCACTGAAAATGCAGTTATTCAGTGCTTCTGTGGAACCCTACTGATATCTGCATTGCTTACTGTACTTAAAATTCATTGTTGCACTTTAAAAAGTTACTGTTTGTCATTTTTGCTTGTATATCCGTAACATAGTTGTAGGCTACACACTCAAGTGCGCTAGCCTCCTCTGTGTAGAGTTATTTAAGTTGCTGCATTTCTGTTATCTGTGAAAAAAGAAAAAATACAAAAAAATAATCTCCCTGCTTTCCCACCTTTCTGTACTAGTCTAGTCCAGTTTCCATTCTATATTCTAGTCCTATGGGAACAGACATACCTATTTATGTTGATATATATGTAGATATCTATAACTATATGTGCATACATATCTGATCAGATATACCTATTTATGTCGATATATATATGTAGATATCCATAACTATATGTGTATATATATATATATATATATATATATATATATATATATATATATGTATATGTGTAGACATATATTGCTGTGTATATATATATATATATATATATATATATATATATATATATATATATATATGAGTTTTTATATGTATGTATATATATATATATATATATATATATATATATATATATATATATATGTACATCCATATATGTATGTAGACATGTATATGTGTATATATCTATCTATGTGTATATATCATATAGATATATAGCTCTCTCTCTCTCTCTCTATATATATATATATATATATATATATATATATATATATATATTATATATATATGTTTACTATATGTCCAGAACATGGAGTGGAGTCCTACCTCAGCACCAATAGTCCCAACATATAAGTGCAAGGGGATGTCATGCATGTATTGCAGGTATATATGTAGACTGCTGCTACTATAACAGGGGTTATCTTAACAGACATGCTGTGTGTGAGAGGTCACATCTGCTTTTGACATGTACGCCACTGGCTACTGACAGACATCCTAAGGATATCATAGTACAGTACCTCTGCTACCACAGTAACAATCCTGTGGATTACAGCACAGATATGACCAATATTTGTGGACAGTCTGGCACTCTGTGGTCAATCCAGAGATGTACACAAATCCCCTTCATGTGAGACATGTGGATCACACCTCACAATGTGGATGTTAATAGCTATGTACATGGGTATATCACGTAAATACTGGACTACATATGCCCACACAGTTTATGCATTCACACACGCCAGTCTGTCCTGACACATAATACCTGGTGGTGCAGAGGTCACATGGCCACATACTACCCAGTAGTTAGTGACAAACATCTCTACAGAATCCCACTGCTTTGTCAGAAATACACAACAGTTATGGTGGCCTGGCAGCAGTATGTCTTACAAATAACTGGACATAACAGCACACTGGGTAATTACACTAAGCTGCTAGGCATGTCACAAAGCACTGTGCAAACTACAGGCAGACTGCCACAACGCTGAACTACATTTTGTATGGGAGAATACACATGTACCTGCAAATATAGCAGGCTCTACACACATGTCACAGCACAGAGTAACAGACACCTGTGAAAAAGTGCATACCCACAACCATTGTGTACACAGCCATAGCCACATATGGTACACAAGCTTAATATGACACTATATGGACTGTCTGATAAACACCATCCTCATATGTGCCACTCACACACTAACCCTACATACACTGGGCCACGACACAGTGTAGTCCAATGCCTGTCTGTGGTATGGGACACATGTGTGTCTGGCCCTACAGACATGTGAGCCAATAAGGTACCATACACTGGAGCAGCATGTAACATCAGATAGAATAGGACCAAGAACAATGGCATCTACCACAGTCTGTGCACAGCCCAAGGTACATATGCACATTTCACATACGGTCGACAATTACCATAATTACACAGACCCCAGTACTGTACACACAACCGCAGAATGCCCAGGTTATGTCCTCAGAAATAACCCCTACTATACATAACATGTCTAGCAGTCTGATATCTGACTGACTTGTTATTAGGTATGATGTCAATAAATAATGCTGTACAGAACATATGCACCTCTTACTGCATGACATATGTACAAAGGTGGACAGACTTGTGGCTGGAGCTACAAACACTGGGCCAATATTGGCATGTTACTGTGATAACCTCATACATTTACTGTCGTACCAGGGTTTGTTGTGACATATGTCCTATGAGGGATATGAAGTCAGTAACTCTAACTGCTGTCACCATGTACTGACTGCAATCCTCAGACTATGCTTCTGCAGTTCTAAGATAGGTGTTCTGTGAGTAACACAAGAAACATAAGGCACCACACACTACCCAGTCTGCAGATAACCCTACAGATGGGTGTTTCCTCCAATACATAACACTGTCATGACAGGTATTAAATCATGTAGACCAGCCATATCCACACACACCCTATTAAACCAACATTACTCCAAATTCAGAAGAGCAACACTTACATTCTGTAGTCATGTCGGGCACATCCCCCTCCTGTCTGTTGACCTGTTTCCACAGTTTATGTTGTTAGAGGCAAATCCCAATACCATCTGTGATGCTGTTTGCCAAGCATCAAACTGAGGTCCTGGTCACAGTGAATGAAAAGGCCCAACACCCACATGATGTTCCTAGATATTGGAGTGTGTTTCCATGCAATTGGCTATGGGAATGTTGCCAAAGCTGTTCCACATGCAATCAGCTAGAGGGGACTGCAATTTGTGCAGAGGCCATGACCTGATCATGAGCATCACTTACAAAACACAAGCTGCTGCCTAAGCAAAGCAAGTGTACTTTTCTACATCCACCAGAGAGGGAGTGAGAGAGACAGACAGAGACAAAGTAAGTCAGGGAGGGGGTGGAAGAGAAAAACCTAAGCATGTTTGTGTCACACACCTACCAGTATGGGGTTTCAAACCCCTGACTGACTATATATTGCTGTCACATGTCTATGCAGTTATTGCATGCGCAACATAGCTTACATGTTGGAGAGCTGTCCAAAGCAATATCTGATGGTGAGTGACATCTGCAATAGTGATACAGTAGTGATAAGGTAGGTGTAGTACACATGCCTTGCCACATGAACAGGTGTCAATGTCAACACAGCCACACTCTCTCAGGGACTCACACACATTGACACAGTTGCAGGGTCAGGAATAGACTTCCTAACTAGCTAGTTTGCCACAATACAGTAATGCGCAGGTATCATATGCACCACATTGGTTAGCCGGATGATATATGGGCAAAGGGTATGTGAAGGTGTCTGACATCAGACAGCATGCTTCAGTAGGCCAATGGGAGTTGTAGTGAGTGTGAATGTGGTCAAAAGCATCATACTCCACACGCACAGACATAGGGTGCCAGTACTGACATGCATGGGTGAATTTCTTCACAGGTGCGTAGTGGTTGACTGTGTCAGAAGGCTGTACAAGGCTAGGTGAAGGGTATACCTTGGCATCAGGCCACATGACAATGGTCTGCAGTGTGGCTCAGGGGTGTAGTGTCTGGATTGGCCCACACAGGTGGGTATTGTATTCACCATCCAGTCACCTGGGTTACTATTTTATGTGGCCAGTGCTGTGCATTGCTTGCTATGTATGTATTCTATAATCCATGACATGGACGGTGTCTGAGTTGTGCATGCATCCCACATGCATGTTCAGTGACATGTCGAACTGTACCTGGGGTGTTTGGCCCATGTTGTGTACACAGAATGTTATCATCAGATGTGCCAGTCCTGACCTCATGTGGCAGGAACTGTTAATAGACACCAGGTTGACCCTGCACCTACATTGATAGCATGATACAGGTATTCCCTGGTGTCAGTGACATCTGTCCATACAGGGCATGTGTTTAAGGCATGGTATGTCCTTTGTGGGTCACATTTGATGGCACCACAGTTGTTGCAGGCTTTCAGTGGGGAACATAGTGAAGGCGCACTGTCTGCAATTAAGTGCCTATTGTAGTGATAGGACAGGGTGCCATGCCATCTGTAGTCCACTGCAATCACACCATGGCTACTATCTGTGGGCAATATGCAGGGTACTACCATCAAAGTAGTTGTTACCTAGGCAAGTGTGTTTGTGTATGAGACATGGGTTAAGCATTTTCTCTGGGTAATACAAGGGTTGCTTAATGTGTTCACCAGGTCTTGATGTCACATGTATGGGTATGGATTGGCACCCCAGCTTCTTGGCTTTTTCACATCTGTTATCCTTGTAAGTTGGACATTGTGATGTATAATAGGCCCACCATATAAGAAATTTGCAAAACCCGCTCCACAATGAGTCCATTTGTTACACACTCAGAGTCACCTCCACACAGGATACAAATGACACAAACAGACACACACACTTTCCATGTCTGGGATTAGAGCTCCAACCTAACTAGTTTATCACACTACAGCAGTACAAAGTTATAGGACACACCATAGAGATTACTGGACTACTCCTTCCCCAAAGGTGTATTTCAAGGTGAATGACATCAGCAGGCTTGCCAAAGAAGGGCAATGGAGGTTGTAGTGACTGTGAATGGCCTCAAAAGCATTGCGCTCTACACAGACAAACATCCATACTTGCCATGTCAGGGAATACAACTCCTACCTAACTAGTTTATCACACTACAGCATTACGCAGTTATAGGATGTGCCAAGGAGATTACTGGACTCTTTCTCCAAAGGTGTATTTCACTGGGAATGACATCAGAAGCCTTGCCAAAGAAAGGCAATGGGGTTGCAGTGACTGTGAATGGCCTCAAAAGCATTTCTCCCTACACAGACAAACAAACACATGAACATCCACACTTGCCATGTCTGGGAATAGAACTTCTATCTAACTAGTTTGTCACACTACAGCATTACTTAGTTATAGGATGCACCACAGAGATTACTAGACTATTTGTTCCCCAAAGGTGTATTTCACTGGGAATGACATTAGCAGCCTTGCCAAAAGGGAAATGGGGTTGTAGTGACTGTGAATGGCCTCAAAAGCATTGCTCCCTACACAGACAAACAAACACACAAACATCCACACTTGCCATGTCTGGGAATAGAACCCCTACCAAACTGCTATATCACACTACAGCATTATGCTGTTATAGGACACACCATGGAGATTACTGGAC
This sequence comes from Protopterus annectens, assembly GCF_019279795.1. Lineage (NCBI taxonomy): Eukaryota > Metazoa > Chordata > Ceratodontiformes > Protopteridae > Protopterus > Protopterus annectens. The sequence continues at coordinate 1,069,510,840 of NC_056747.1, read as the reverse complement.
TACTCTTTCCCCAAAAGTGTATTTCAAAATGAATGACATCAGCAGGCTTGCCAAAGAAGGGCAATGGAGGTTGTATTGACTGTGAATGGCCTCAAAAGCATTGCTCCCTACACAGACAAACTTGCCATGTCTGGGAATAGAACCCCTACCAAACTACTATATTACACTATAGCATTATGCTGTTATAGGATGAACCATGGAGATTACTGGACTACTCCTTCCCCAAAAGTGTATTTCAAAATGAATGAAATCAGCAGGCTTGCCAAAGAAGGGCAATGGAGGTTGTATTGATTGTGAATGGTCTCAAAAGCATTGCTCCCTACACAGACAAACATCCACACTTGCCATGTCCGGGAAGAGAACTCATACCTAACTAATTTAACACACTACAGCATTATGCAGTTATAGGACATGCCACAGAGATTATTGGGCAACTCTTTCCCCAAAGGTGTATTTCAAAGTGAATGACATCAGCAGGCTTGCCAATGCAGGGCATTTGAATTGTAGTGAGTGTGACTAGCCTAAAAAGCATTGCTCCCTACATATACAAACACACACACACACACACACACACACACACACACACACACACACACACACTTGCCATTTCTGGGATTAGAACTCCTAACTAACTAGATTATCACACTATAGCATTACACAGTTATAGGACATGCCACAGAGATTACTGGGCTACTTTTTCCCCAGATGTGTATTTCAAAGTGAATGACATCAGCAGATTTTCCAAAGTAGGACATTTGAATTGAAGTGAGTGTGACTAGCCTAAAAATCATTGATCCCTACACAGACAAATATACACACACAGTTGCCACAGCTGGGATTAGAACTCATACCTAACTAGTTTATCACACTACAGCATTACACAGTTACAGGACACACCACAGAAATTACTGGACTACTCCTTCCTCAAAGGTGCATTTCAAAGTGACTGACATCAGCAGGATTGCCAAAGTAGGGCATTTAAATTGTAGTGAGTGTAACTAGCCTAAAAAGCATTGATCTCTACACAGACACACACACACACACACACACACACACACACACAATTGCCATATTTTGGATTAGAACTTATATCTAGCTATTTTATCACACTACAGCAATACACAGTTATAGAACGTGCCACAGAGATTAGTGGGTTATTCCTTACCCAATGCTGCATTTCAAAGTAACTGACATCAGCATGCTTGCCATAGTAGGGCAATGCGGAGGGCAGTGTATGTGCATGGGCCATAACCCATTCATCTAGAGGTAGACACACCACACTCAGGCACACACAGGTTTATATTCTGCAGGTACATGTATACAACTGCTAGATGACTACTGGCCTTGTACAGTCATGTTGCACAGTTAGCACTAGCATCACAGAGTCTATAATGCTGAGGGATTCCAGAAGTTAATTTATACAGTGAGTGGCATTTAAACATCAAGTGGTTGTAGTCATGTGGCTGTGTGCTGGGTGGGGCAGGCCTCATGATGGAAGGCTCTTTGTCACTGTCACTCTCTTCCACACATCTATGTATGTGCACTTTTGGCATATTATACTGTGTTGTCCTTGGATATATGTGTGTATTCCTATCTAATGTGTGTGCAAACCATGACTGGTGCATACTAAGCAGTGTATGCACTAACATCTGCAACTGTCAGATATGTATGGTCCACTGTTGTTGCTAGCCATGGACTTCATTTCTTTAAATGTGGGAGCATGCCCAGTATGTCCTTCTGTATTGACTGTGTGGATCCATTCCAGGTAGATTGTACTCCAGTGCAGACTTTTGTGTTCTACACCTACAGCTAGAAAACTGTTGATGCAAGATGTCTGTAGATCAGTTGAGAATATGGGGTCAAACTGGGCAAGGGATAGTGGGTACTGTAGGTAAATGTGTCTGTGCTGCTTCTGCTACATAGTCCTGGTGTTAGCAGAGATATTCAGACATGTGTAGTGTTATACACTGTGATGTTTTATGTCATCAAGTACTGTCAGGTAGACATTTTTGCTTGCAGTGATGTCCTGGGAAACACTGAGTGAATGTAGCTGTGCCCAGTATTGTGGTCAAATGCCTACATATTCCTGAAAACTAATGCCATTCTGGAGAGAGGGCTGCAGACACTTGCTGCTGGGTCTGTGTAACTGGTTCAGAATCTTGGTACAGTGGTGGCAGAGGATCCCATACTTGTATATCCATTGATGTGACAGTATGGCCTTATCTTGCTGTGGCAATACCTCACAGCTGTACAGATTCACACATGTTACCCAGAGGCAGGGGTCATAAGTCAGGGCATTACCTCTATTGTGATTTACAAGCAGGTTTGTACTCATTCTTGTGTTTGCAGCCAGGGATAGTATATGCACACGGCTGTGTTTCGGGCTTTGCACATTCCATGCTGCCCATGCTCCCACCTCCCCCTCTATTATTCTATCCTCTTCCATACATTATGCAAACATTCTCTGATACTTTCCCTATAGTTATCACCTCATCACAGCAGTGTATTGGTGTTGGTCCACAGTTCATGCAGTGGGACATGGTGGACATGTTACTGTGGTTTGTCCACATGGCCTTGCATATGGGTTCTGTGGACTGTGTTATGTTGTTATTTGGGAGTCCATGGCATAAAATACATTGACAGTACAGGTGAGACACAGGCCTTTGACAGAGGACTGTAGGCTATTTGGTAGTGATGCAGGCCAGCTGTAGCAGGCCATTGCATTATGTCAGTCCTACAGTTCCAGACTGCCATACAATATATTCCCCTGGGCTGACAGGGTAGGTGTGGTAGGTGTTCATGCCAATACTTTCTGTCAGTATTGATCAAGTGGTGTGGATGCTTACAGCTTGGGACACACCTGCACGGGGCACCTGCACTGCATGCTGCATTCTTTCACTATTGCCATACACAGGTGGGGGTCGTATTGTACCCAGTCCCAACAGCAAGGATAAGACCGGAGAGGTACCTGTGGGTGGTGGTTGAGTGAGCTGGGTGTATGTGTGCTATGGACACTACTTGCATCTGACTCACAGATATGCATGAGGCATTCCACTTATACTGGCTTGTGCAGGGATATCAGCTGTTTCTCAATACATCATTCCTATGACCTTTGTGATCTGCAAGTGTTTGGCCAGACGACATTGGTATTCCCTACTACAAGCCCAGATAATGTGCTGCAAACCTGATTGTACAATTCCAAGGGTGTGTCCATTTAATGGTTACACATTATACACTATCTGGGGTACTTTCCCCTGTGTTCTACTTGTATATCTGGCCCAACAGTCATGCCATGCCCATCTTTCACATGGTGACACATATTACCTTCATATATTTACAATGACTTACTGCTAAAATGTGTTATACTGGGGAGAATTGTGTTTGGCACTGCAGTTGTGAGGACTTGGCTCTGTCATCGGCAGTACTGGGCAATGGCCACCAGGACAAACCTCACCATGCATACATACTGACCTCTCTCACACAATATGAAACACACACCAACCTAACACACACATACCTGCATATTGTACAAATGCTACAATCTATCCTACAACCTTGGCCACCTCAGGTAATCTGTGCTCCACTGGTATTATACCTACACATACATGTTACTTCATTTCTACATAGGTTTGGGAGGGAGCACACCTGACTGTTACTACGTGTCAACATCGTATTGGAGGGGCACACCAGACTGTTACTACATGTCTACATCGGACTGGGGGGCACACCAGACTGTTACTACATTTCTACATAGGATTGGGTGGGCACACCTGACTGTTACTGCGTGTCTACATCAGATTGGGGGGGCACACCTGACTGTTAACTAAATTTCTACATAGGAGTGGGGGGGCACCTGAAACTTGTACACATTTGCTATGACTGTACTGGTAAGTCAGGTACTCCATTTCAATCTGTATTCTAACCTATCATGCTGACTAGAGGCATATCAGTGTACTACATGTCTTAGGTTTGATTGACCTACATATCAGTTTCTGACTTCTTACCCTTCAGAACTAACATCCCACTGCCTTACCTGATGTAGTCTATGTAGGCCTGGGAGGGAGGTTACCCATAGCCATCATTCAGAGGCCTTAGCACAGCCTTTGTTTGTTTTTGTCTGCACCTGTCCTGCTGGCTGAGACTGTTGGGTATGTGAGCCTCCCTGACTGGCATGTGTGTGTCATATGGACACACATGTGGCCCAGCACATTTCCTGCAGTGGGTTTTGTCACCATGTGTAGTACTGGCTACTATGGTGACACCAGTATTTGTTATAGATCTCATGCTGCCACTTTAGGTGTCTGCTATCTGCTGACATCCATTCAGCCACCCAATTCCCTTCCATGCTCACATCCATACCATAGATACAAGTAACAACACATACTACTCCATTTGGCAATTGATAAGAAGAGTGACTTACCTTGTGGCTGTGCCAGTACTGAGGATGGTGCTGGAGGGCTGCCTATGTCGGATGCACATAGTACACTTCCTATACATGGTTGAGCGCAAGTAGTGTCATGTTTAGCATCCCTTTTACTGTATGTGCGAGTCAGAGAGAGGTGTCATTCCCTGGGTCCCTACTGTGTCAGTGTATATGGTATGCGTTGCCTCTTTGCCAAGGCCAGGGCATGCCTCCTTCTGCCTACTGGGGCAGGCTCAGGTTGTTCCTCCTCCAAGTCACTCTGTGCCTATGCAGGTCTTGGCAATGGTGGGGGGCTGTATGGCCCTGCCCCGTGCTGTTCCTGCTGCAGCTGTTTCCGCAGGATCATATTGTGTAGCATGGCACATACGATTTGAGTACATGTAGCTGGTGAGTACTGCAAGGCTCCACCAGATATGTCCAGGCACTGGAACCATGACTTAAGCATCCAAAACACATGCTCTATTATAATGCTGGTCTGTGCGTGTGCCTCATTATGGAGTTCTTGTTTGAGTGTGTGTGCATTTCTGATGGATGTCATCAGCCACGGCCCCAGTGCATAACTAGCATCCCCCATTAGGTGACCAAAAAGGATGTCCCTATTGGCAAATCTCTGGTACAGCTGTGTCAGATGCCAGATGTGGGAATCATGATAGTTTCCAGGGCAGCCAGCACACACATTCATTATAATGCCCTGGGTATTGCACATGACCTGTCAGTTGATGGAGGGGAAGCCCTTGCAGTTGATGTATACCCTACACCGCTCACCAGGTGATGCTTTGATGCATATGTGCATGCAGTCTATAGCACCCACTACTTCAAGGTATTCTGCTATTTGGTGGAAGAGATACATATTGCTGGCCAATGCCTCACGAGTGTTGTGGAAATATATGTGCTCACTGGCATGTGCTGACATGGCATCCAGGAACTGGAGTACCTTGGATGTTGATGCCTGTGAGATCCCCATGATATTCCCAGTTGGCCTTTGGAAGGTACCTATGGCTAGTATTCTTAGGCCTACACATACCTTGGTATCCACTGGACTGGGTTCCCCTCTGTTAGTTCTGCGTGTCAGGTGTGGCTGGCACAACTCAACAATTTGCTGTAGAAGGCCCCTGTCCACCCTATAGTGCTCCACTATCTCCAGATTATGTAGCCCCTGGTAGGTTACCCTGGCTCTGTACACTCTTCTCCGTCTCCTCACTGTGGGTTGGTTGACAGCATTCTCATCCACACCACCCTCAGCCTCTTCCACGCATTGATGTATGATAGCTGCCGCAGCCCCTATTATTTTGTTGTTTTTGTTTGTTAAAACTTCACCACTTGTATACACCAGTGGTGTAGAGTATGTGGGAAAAAAAACAGAGGGAAAGGTGTTTGCATAGTTTATAGTAGTGTTCTGGCCTGGGCTAGGCTGCTGCCTGTGTAATTGGCTGATTCTGATACATTTCACCTGCCAGCTATGCTAGTTCTCCCTGATTACCTTCTTACTGCTGTTTTCCCTTCCCATTGCCTTCCTGTTTAAGCCCGGGGGCACACTGCACAAACACAGTGTTCAAATGTGCACAGAGCTGCTATTTCCTGGTTTCCTTTTTTTTTTCCTTTAAAACCCGGTGTATGGCACGCACACCCGCTTAGGCAATGTAAAGAGTGTTAGGAGCCTCAGACACACCCCCTTGCTTAGCTCTGCTAAGCTAAGGGCAAACCCGAGCCACAGGGCTCCAATCCACTTACAGTATGCCTGACACACACCCCTATGATGTCAGCTAACTCTTAGGCTTGCACCAAGCTACTCCTGCACTTATACTCTTGGGTGCTGACTAACACTGAGGGGAAATCTGGGATTCAGTATCATTCCCCTCATTTACATAGGATTGCCTGCTAATGCATAGTTACAGGTCCCACACTGAGCCTCCTCCCTTAGCAACCACTATTCATTGGCCATGTTGACATCTGCCTGCCATTGAATATAATGGCAAAATAGTGATTTTGGTTAGAATGCTTATTTCAGGTTATTTTTTATATTTTTGGCCTTATCCCATTTGGGTGCCACTGCCCTACCCTTAAACAGACGAAATTGGCTAAAAAAAAATAAAAGTAATTTTTTTAAACTATTTTCCATGCCAGTGGCCATATATTTGACCATTGGCATGCTTTACATGTTATATACACCCTTTATTTGGAGCTGTCATAGCTCTGTTTTGTAGTTTGCGGAAATGTACTCGGTTACTAACCGAGTACATTTCTGCAGACTGCAGTAGTCCTGCACGGCCATCTGACAGCTTCCTGGATCACAAATTCACCTCATTTGCATGGTTTTCACCTGCAAATGGGGTAATTTGCATACAGGAGCTGCGTCCATGCAGGAATAGTGCAGGAGGGCTCGTGCACGTCCCTGCAGCTTATTCCTTGCTCACACGGCAGACATATTGCCTCCTGGAGCTCCTGCACTGTTCCTGCACACTGTGCAGGGCTTGCTGAATCTGGGGGTATGTATTTACAACATGATGGCTGAAGGGAAAAGATCAAACTGGGGTGTTTTGAGGATAGAAATAATTTACAGATCCACAAGTAGTAATGTAGCTTAAAAATCTGATGATAAGAGAGATATGAAAAGAAAAATTATGGAAATCGGCTGGAGGATAAATGGACAAAGGAAGAATTGTAGTTAGTAGTGGAGAAAGAGGAAGAGTTTAGGAAATTAGTGCAGTATGAACAGGAGTGATAGTACAAATGATTGGGAAGGAAAGTGGTTGTAAGAGTTGGAGAAAGAGATGGTGAAGTACAAAAATGATAGCCAGACAGCACAAAACATCCCCTTTTCCAATGAATAGGAACTGACATCTAAACAAGGCAGTGAGAAAAACTACATCAACATGGAAAACTAAACATATGATAAATATAAAATGTACAATGCGAATACTTGTTGCATAAAAATAACTATTACAAAACATTTTATAAAATATTTTTAAATCAATTGCTCATTTTTATGATATTAAAATTGAATAAATCTATAACATACAAGTAAACTGGAATAAAACAATGACTATATTGACAAAATGATGTAACGTAGATACTACACATAGATATTGTAACAGTATTCTAAGTAAACATTTACTAGGGTTAGCGTATTTTGCTTCACCCGGACTGTTGTTAGCAGATGCCGGCGCATTTTAGCCTCTAAAAGCTACTAATTAGAAATCGCTGTAGAGGATTAGCGTTTTCGGCTCATCTGGACTGTAATTAGTGGATGCCTGCTCACCTTAGACTGTAAAAGACTGCTGTTATCTGATAGCAGTGCATTTTAGACTCTTAAAACATTCTAAGTAAACATTTACTAGGGTTAGCGTATTTTGCTTCACCCGGACTGTTGTTAGCGGATGCTGGCGCATTTTAGTCCCTAATAGCTACTAATTAGAAAATGCTGTAGAGGATTAGCATTTTCGGCTCATCCGGACTGTAATTAGTGGATGCCTGCTCACCTTAGATGTTATCTGATACCAGCGCATTTTAGACTCTAAAAGCTACTAACTAGAAAACACTGTAGAGGACTAGTGTTTACGGCTCATCCGGACTGTAATTAGTGGATGGTTGCTCACCTTAGACTGTAAAAGCTACTAACAGTATAGACATTGCCACTTTACATTAGCGCTTCTGCTAACAAGGCTGTATATATGGGGAACCTGCATACTTTCCACTCTATTAGCCACTTATCATATGAGAGCTTGAACTACTAAATGCAAGATAATTACGCGATTATTAAAGCTGTTACTTTTACAGTAGAAACCTGCTCCAGTACTTTTAATGCTGTCTGGTTATATACAGGGGACTTATTATATTTCTACTTAGATGGTGCTTCACATATAAAACATAACATGTTACATCTATGCTCTTAGTAAATTCCTGTATAGACGATTACCTTGACAAATTATGCTATATCAACTGTTTTCTACAAAGTGTGCTTAGTATTGCGTGGTAATAAGCTGTCTTATTTATATGCTCTGTATTTTTACAACTGTAGTTAAGTGTTATATATACTCACTGCTTCTTAGTCTATGAACAGTAACTATTACTGTATCAGAAGTGTTAAAGTAGTTTTTTTTTTCTGCCTTCATACTGCTGTTAAACTATGCTGAGATTCCTAACTAGCCCCAAGGTATTAATGACTACTTAGAAATGTATTAGTATGTCAAGCTGTATACAATCTTTCCTATTCTTCTATGAACCTAATATGTGTTTGAATTGATTATGTTCTAATTTTTCACAGTCCTGGATTTTCTAAATGCATTTACCTATACTCATATATGGAAATATGTTTACTTAACAGCCACATCATTACCATTCTGACCGTTTGTTGGTACTGCCACTTAATCTGATATTTGTATTGTGTAACTGCTAATTGGCCAGCTACTAACACACTGTTTTACCTTACCATTTTGTCTTCTCTCTCCCTTTAAATACCCAGCTCTCCACCCTGGTTGCCCTGAACCAGGGAATAAGAATCTGCCCTGCCTGAAGGCCAAGAACTAAACCTTATGCTAATACTATTGGTCTCTACCTGAACTAAAGAATAGAGCCAATCCTCTCCCTAAGCCTCTTTCCCACAAGGAACCAAGAAAGTATGTGTTACAACTATTGTAGTAAATACTATACTTGAATTAAATAATTCCATGTAATTGAAGACTGCTCCTTAGCCAGGACAGCCAGCAGCCTTACTCTACTCTAATCCTTTTTTCTCCTAAACCTTATCACACAACCCACGTGTAGTCTCTGTTGCTAACTCCTGTTTATCCTCCATTACTCCTAGACCTGACAACACTCTGGAAAAGCTACTTGCATTTTTATCCGTGTCCCCTAGACGGGATCCTTCTCCTAGTATTTACCTTGTAAATCTATCCCACTGTTTTGAAATATAATTTATCAGACACATTGCTTATTTCTTTTCTTTGGTATCCCAGTCCTGCTCACTCCTCTATTTTCACAGTAACTCACGGTCCTCCGCACGCATCTCCACCTTACCACAGCAGTCAGCACTTCACTGATTGTTCCAGGGGTCCTCTTCCTTCACTGGCTCTATCCTGCTCCCCTACCCTGCCCCCAATTTCCACCCACCCCCAGTGCTCCTACATTTATTCACCCAAACCACACCCCCTAAAATAACCACCAATCATAACATCCCACTCCTTAAAGTGCCAGAACCAACACATCCAAGTCTTATCTAGTCAACCACCACACTTATCCTTATTTTTACACTATAAACAACTCTACCATAATGTCATATATATCAACCTCTTCACACCTGAAAATCCTACTTCTATCTTCCCTCATACCTATTCTTACTATATCTTATCTACTTACATTTTATGAACATCTCCACCACATAAACCTTTATTACCCAACAAAGCAAACCTCCTCAACACCATTAGTTCACGCTCAAAGCCATTCAAACACACCCAGCACAATAGCCTACCTACCAGCAAAATATCACAGGCTGACTCACATCAAATACTATAGACCAAAAGCTAAAAAAACTCTATTCCTAACATGTATACCTCTGCAACTTACACTTAGAATTCAACTCTAATCTTTAATAGATGGAGATATACATCCCAATCCAGGCCCAAACTCTATCCAGTCCAGAGAGACCCATAACACAACCCCCACTAGTACACAACTCCTTACCAGACCTCCAAGCTCACTATTGGTAGCACATCTTAACATCAGGAGCATAAATAATAAGGTTGCCCAACTACATGCTCTCATAGATGTGCATTCATTTGATATCTTGTGTCTCACTGAAACTTGGCTCAAACCATCTATACAAGACAATGAGTTTATACCACCAGGGCATAGCATCTTAAGACTAGACCGAAAAGTTAAAAAGGAAGATGGAGTAGCTATACTATATAAATCTGGATTACAGGTGACCTCTATTGACTCTAACCCCCCTCTAACTAGTAATGAAGAAATACTTATCTCCAAAATTCAACTCAATAACTGTAAATCCATGTATATTATTGCTGCCTACCTTCCCCCAGGGAATAACTCTAATACCCTAGACAATATCCTAAATTGGCTTTCCACCAATTATCCCCAAGAAACAATAGTACTCTGTGACTTTAATATCAACTAGAAAAGCTGTACTTCTGACCAGCCCTTTACTCATCTTAACCTACATGGATTCACTCAAACTATTAGCTCCCCCACAAGGACCAATAAACGCAATAACAATGAAAGCACCCTAGATTGGATTTTGATAGACATCACCAAATTTACAAAGTAGGGACTCTCCATGAGGATATATGTGACCATGCACTCACCTTCATAATCAGATTTAAGACTGACACCCCTAGCCCAATTACCTATAGAATAATAAGGAGTAACAACATTTTTAACCCTGACATCTTCCAAACTGAACTTAAAGCATGCAACTGGTCACCCCTCAAAAACGTACCTATAGAGGAAACAGTAATCTACTTTAATACCAAATTCTTAAGTATTCTAGATCTCCATGCTCCAAAAAGGACCATTAAAACTAGGAATAAACCTGCCCCCTGGCTCTCAAAAGGGACCAAACAAAAATGCTCCTCAGAAATAAAGTCTGGGCCAAGTGGCTTACTACTAAAAACCCAGAGGATCACTTAAAGTTCAGACTTAGAAATGATACAAAAAAAGCCATTCTGTCACACAAAAGAAACTATTACATTCAACTACATCATACCCAGCAAAACAAACCACAAAAATTCTGGGCAGGGATTAACACACTCTTACACCCAGGCCATTCTGTCACACCCACTCCAGGAGGTACTGACCATGACAATCCAAAGCAAATTGCAAATACCTTTAACACATTCTTCACTGAGACCATTCAGTCTCTTGCCAATCAACTAACTCCTGACAGCTCATCTCTGACTTCCTCTACTACTACCTTACCTTCATCATTTCATCTCAAACCTGTTCCTACATCCTTTATCCGTACCCTTATACTAAAACTCAAACCTACCACCACCACAGCTGATCTCCTTCCTGCAGAATATCTGCAAAAAGCTGCAAATTGCATAGCCTACCCCATCTCCATTCTAATTAACAGAACAATCTCTGAGGGAACCATTCCATCTATTTGGAAGATCTCGCATATTATCCCCTGCATAAATGTGGAAACTCTAGGGAATTATCCAACTACAGACCTATTGCTATACTATCTCCACTGGCAAAAATAATGGAGAAATGCATTCATAAGCAACTGTTAAAACACCTAATAGATAACTTATTAGCTAACTGCCAACATGGCTTCAGGCCATTTCACAGTACTACTACTGCCCTTTTATCCTTCTCTGATTGTATAAACAAAAATCACAATAACAACACTCTATCCTCAGCCCTCTTTATTGATCTCTCTAAAGTCTTCGATATGGTTAACCACCAACTTCTCATAAACATACTCAAAAACCTATCTCTATATGCACTGGCTATACAATGGTTTCAATCCTACTTAAATAATAGGCAACAGGCAGTTCTGTGGGAGAACAATTTATCTCCCCATCTCCCCATTGCACTCGGTGTCCCCCAAGGTTCTATACTTGGACCTTTTCTATTTTCTATTTTTATCAACGACCTGCATACTGTAATTCCTCAAGCAACTGTAATACAATACGAAGATGACTCCACATTAATATGCTCAGCCCTGACTCCATCAGACCTTCAGTCCCTCACCCAAGAAGTGTTTAACATAGTAGAGGAATTGTTACTACACCATTGCCTCATCTTGAACCCCAAACAAACCAAACTCCCACTTTTTACTCCCACCCAAAGGGCCACACCACTACATTTTACTGTTACATCAAACAATGGAACTATCATATCCCCTGACTCTACCACAAAACTCCTAGGGATACTAATTGACAATAACCTTAACTTTGATAGTCACATTAACAGTACCATAAAAACAGTCAACAAAAAACTAGGCTCCCTCTATAGAATCAAATCCTTTCTTACCCCATTAGCAAGGTCTACTATTGCCCAGACCCACTTAATCTCCACCCTCCTCTACGCCTCCCTTATATATACTAACCTCTCAAAAAACAGCTTGAACAAACTGGCTATCTCCTACAATAATATTGCTAGATTTGCAACAGGCTCTATATTCAGAACCCATCACTGTACTAATTATGAACAACTAGGATGGCTAGAGTTGCCAAATTTACTTCTATTTAAACAATTAACAGTTGCCTACAAAATCCTGTATCAGCCTAACACTCCAATTCTTACCAACCTTATCACCCCCTACAACAACCTTAAGACCCTACCCTCATCTAATAAAATATTAGCACAAATAGGCAAAACCTACAATAAGGCTGGTGACTCTTTGTTCTCTAATACCATGGGTAAAACCTGGAACTCTCTCCCCAGTGACCTGACCTCCCTTTCTTCACTTACACAATTTAAAATCAGGCTTAAAACCTACCACAAATCACATTGGTTATGCCCCTGTGTGAACCCAGACTAACTACTCATGTTATTTTATTTACTAAGACATCTCTCTTATTAACTGTATATACGAACTGACTACTGAAAACCATAAATATAACAGGCCTAAATTTGATTAATCCTCTATCAATATCCCTAAAATGTCATTAAGACTACCTACCATGTTAACAAAGTTACATGTCATATGATTCTACAATCTAATGTGTTTTGGAGTGAACATATTTCCTTATATTTTAATCTACCTACATCTGTAAAACCTATCATGTATAAAACAGCTTTATCTTGTATTGTACCTGTACCTGTGAAATATTGTTTTTATATATAATTTTTTTTACTGCGTCTTCGAGGAGCTTTTCTCCCCGGGCCTCTACTGAAAATGGACATATATCCAGCTGGACTAGCCCGGTCAACAGATGTAAAATAAATAAATAAATAAATTGTCCAGCTGTAGTAAAACTTTACATTAAATGGTACATTTGAATGTATAGTTAATAAAAAAATAAGTAATAACATATTTTTTGTAAAAGACATTTACTGGAAAGCATTTAAAAATATTTTGAGCTAATTAACTCAGAGTTTGGTATGCAACAGTTATTCATATCCTACATTTTAGATTATTGTTCTTCTTAAAGTGTAATAACACCTTTAAGAAGTATTTAGTATGCACCATTTACGGCACTCACGTTTAAGAGTAATTAGTCAATCCAAAGGAATTGTTCTGATAGAGTCCTTTAAAAACTGTGTGGGATGAAAGCACTAAACCTTATTTGTTTCAAACAGTTTTTTATTTTTTAGTCAAGTGCAAGTTTCTGGCTTCTTCCTCCTTTTTTGCACAATACCATAGAGTTTCTTTGTTTCAAGTGCACAAAACGACATTCTTACTTCGCTCTTGGTACAGAGAATACACTGCAGGGAATGAGAAATTATTTGATATGGTTAGAGGTATAAGCTATGAAGTTAAAAAATGCATAAGAACTTTCCTTCATGCAACTTAACATAGAATAGATAGTTTGAAATGAATTATAGAACATTTGTATGCAACATTACATATTTGGCTTACTGATGACCCACTGTCTTAATTATTGGAGCGGAAGTGCACATGTTCAAGCAACAGGATAGACTGAGCTCAGAAACAAAGATCTACAAACCTGAACAGATAATAGCCCTCAAAGTAAACTTAATGATATTTTATGTCCTATGGAAAAATATGATATCCTGTGAATTGCAAGAGGGTAAACTGCCATAGAATTTGATTTTTCCAACATATAGTTATCCATAGCCATTTTTAAAGTATGTCTTAAGTATGTCTGTTATATTGCAATAACCTAAAGGCAGTGCGCTGAGACATGCCTGACTGTGAGGCACTTCAAATTAAAATAACTGAAATACACTGTGCTGTTTCTGAAGGCTAATAAAGTGCTTTGCAGCACCTTTCCATTTTGTTGCAATTACCTGTTATGCAGTTACTGTATCTGTTATGCATAAGTGTGACATGCATGTTTATAAGAAACATAAGGAATAATATATTGTGAAGTACATGCCAGTAGAACTTTTGGGTACCATGGTAATTTTTGGAGTATAACAGAATTACCAAGAGTGAAAAAGGGTTCACAAAAGTATAAAGATGCAATTTATGCTTGCACACTAAAGTACATACATACTTGTTACTGTGCATTCTCATGCACACATACAAGTGTATACAAGTTATTTAAATGCAAACCAAGATGTGCATCACTTAATTTGAACAACATGTGAAGACTAAGCTGTTGCAGAAATGATTACAGAAAAAACTGAAAGGGTCCTTTATTTAACATGAAGTGCAACAACTTTTATAACATCCTTGAGGAAGACTGACAGCAACTAATTATAATTAGAATTTTTAGTTTTTCATTTAAAATTATGGTATAGAACCTTTGTTCACAAGTTGTTACTAGGCTAATAACCACTAGGGCCTTTACAAGCCTAGCCATACACCCCAACCCAATTTGTCTCTGAGTACCTTGGGCACCAATTAAGAGGGGAAAGTGTTAGTAAGGGATTTGTGGGGATGATGCCAATTGGAGAAAAAAATGAAAATATTTCTATTAAACCTATTTTGCAATTGAGAGCTGCTAGATTTTAACTGGTTTTAGATTTTACATTTTTCTATTGTTTTAAGTGGTTGAACATATGTATTTATATTTATTCAATATTTATTCATTTTTAATATTTTCTTTACAATTATTATTGTGGCATAGGTACTTTTTGATTTTTAGTATTGTATTTTTAAGTTGTTTTCCTCCATTTCCAGCCAATTAATTGATGGTTGTGATGTGGTCAGAGGATATATTATTGCACGGAAAGTTCCATTCTTCATTCTGAGGAAGTTCTGTTTGTAGCAGGACAAAACTGCTCAATCTGGTTGTTTATTTCTTATTATTTGTGTTTTATTAAAGTACTTTTATATTAATGGCTGGTGGCATTCTCTACCTGCCTTCCTGCATTACATGTTATTTGTATTTAGTTATTTATTTAATGGTGCACACAATGATTTGTGTTTTATGTTCTATTTGTGTCATAAGTGAAGTTCATATCCCTGGATCTAGTGTTTCTAGTGCTGTTTGTTTTCAGATGTGGAACAGATCCATCAGGGATGGATCTATGGATAACTTATAAGTCAGGCATAGATATCCTCTCAGCAGCCTGTAGGATACTGAGTACAGAGACAAGGACTTTAGGTGATACATGTAGGACAGCATATTCATGCCCTGGAGTCTTCTGGTGAGGAACCTTTGTGGGTGTTCCAACAGTTACAAAGGTCTGGTTAGGTACATGCCAACGAGGAAATTTTACTGAAAATGAGTCTGATAAGGGCTGCGTGGAGTGGTACTATAACTTCCTTAGACCTGGATGCCACAACCTTACTTATAAGTTGGGTGACATAGAAAGATTTTCTTACTATCTCTGTCTGTTATATAGACTGCACCTCCTTCTTAACAAACAGCTTCGTCTTACGTAGTAAGCAACAGCTGATAACTTACTGCATGGTAATGTATGTCTGTGTTTGTGTAATCCTTATTTTACGTATACGTGAGAAGCAAGGTGTTCTATAAATATTTTAAAGACATGCTAGTTTACTTACTGCCTTCCGTTTTTGTGTAAGTTGTATGATACTTGTTGTATTTTTTTATACTACATTCAAACTTCTGTAAAAAAAATCACTGACTGTCAGTAGAACAAGTAGAAGCAGCAGTTGTTGTTGTGTCTTTAGGCTTTTCCTGGTTAGGGGTCGCCACAGTGGAACTCCGGTCCACTAATGATTGGTAGTTGAGTTTTACGTGCCGAGTTACCAGCCCTGATGCACAACCTTCAACGAAGGTATGCCCATTCATGCATGTCTCCACGCAGAAGACGCTCTAGCTGAGAATTGAACTGGACAGCATCTTACTGTGAGGCGACAATGCTACCACAGCACCACCACCGCAGGTGAGTAGAAGCAACAGTATTCGCCCAAATAAATCTAAATCTGAGAAAGGAGGATGAATCAGATAACCAATAAAAAATAATTTCCTGCATTGTAGTGTAAGAAATGACTGTGCATGAGAGATAATGGGTTAATAACACTGCCATAATAGTTGAGGTCTTCTTTCTGAACCTCCCCATCTCAGCAACATCTAATGAAAAAATACTCAGAAATTCCAGTTACCAATTTTAATAAAGTTAATTACAATCAACCACTTTTTAATATACATTTTTATTGATTATTCCTTACTCCTTTTGGACAATTTTGGGTAGGACAGAGAACAAAATGGAAAAAAACTAAGAATACTGCACTGAGCTCACAGCTTAACAGCTTTGCAATGAACTTGGATAAAGAATCCAAAGTCATAAAGATTCAGGTCAGAGAAAAATGCATCCTCTCCAGTGAGCTTGCTCAGAAAGTGCTGTTGGCAGAAAGTGGTGGTCAGTAGGTGAGCTATGTGTGGCAAAGCATTGTATTTGAGAAACTTCCAGAAAGCAGATTAAGACCATTTGAAAAGGTGTGTGAAGGGGTGGTGGGGGCAGGGGATTAGAGTTACTCAAACAATATGAAGGAATTACAATTAAATCATGGCATTTGAGTCAGCCATCATTAAAAATCAACTGTCAGGCACTGGATCATGCTTTTCTGTCTCAGTTGTGAGCTGCATCTTTGATGGGTGCCCAAGCAGTGTATCAAGTTCAGTGTCCTGTCCAAAGGATGACACTCTCAGCAGTGGGCTAGTGCCCCCTGCTAAAGTCCACTAACGGACCATCACTGCATAATGATGTGCAATAAGATGCTAAGTGTACAACAGAAACCTACTACAACCTTTTGTCCTTATATAATCATGCTAGAAAGCAAGCTACCCACTTAGATAGTATGTTTGCTCCCACCCTGTGATGTCTTCACACCTGAAGTTGAAATTACAGAGAGTACAAATTGCAGGCAAGAGTTAAAGTTCACTGTCATCTAAGGCGAGCAATTACAAAGCCTCACTAAAGCCTTTCCACAAATAGCAAAGGATTTTGAATTAATGAGGAATTTTAGCTGATTTGCATGTAAGGCATGTTCTCAATTTAGCCCTCAGCACAGTATGATTATAATAATTTTGGTGACATTGACATTTTCCTGAACTACACTTGTGGCAAGCACTATTAAAGCAGAGCTATAAAAGCACCAAACTATACAGCATTTTTCTCTGTCTTTTTTTTAACTTCACTAAGAGCACGTCATTCTACTTTTTTTTTTTTTTTTTTGGTTTTATGCTTGAAAGTCTCCAAGATTTGCTTCATTTATAAAAACTAACAAATTCCCTGTACTCACATCCTTCTTGTCATAAACCACAGGAGTCTGTCTCATTTGTTTGAGAGTATAATAACAGGGCCTTGTGTAGGTGGCGTGAAAATGCAATGACATTGTCTGACTCACTTTTTTTTGCTTTCAGTCCTTTTTTCATGTATTACTACTTAAGGAGGAGGAACAAGAATGCTTAGATTAATTTGAGAGTACATGCATATAGGAAAATCTGTAAGACTAAAACAATTACTGAGACAAAAAGGTCCCGGACTGTGTCAGTGTCAGCTAATTAAATGTAGGAAGTAAACAAAGACAGTATTTGTATGGGTTTGTGGTGTCATATTCAAAGGCTCCTATTTCTTAAAGGAAATGTATACATTATTAATATTATTACTTAATAGTGACTTTTGGGATTTTGTGCACAAACAACAAATGATTTCAATAAACTTAAAAACAAATGAAAATTTGGCCAGTGACAAATTTTACTTATATTTATAATGGAATTCAGAAGCAGTCATTATGGAATGTAGTTAACAATATATGGCAGCATTAGTCATTTAAGAGATGAAATGAAAGCATTCATTTCCACTGCATTCACACAGATTTTATAGACTTTGTTAATGTGTGCTAGTGCACCCTGGTGGTGGTGGTGATGGTGTTAGTATTGGTGCCAGGATATAACGCAAGAGCCTTTATAGCATTTGCAAATTAACATTTTGCATGTTTGAGACAGTGAAAGGAACAACTACAGCGATGGGATGGATTCATTAAAGAAACATTAGTGATGAAAAGAAATATACTGTAACTGTGGTGAAGAAAAATGTACTGTTAGTTTTGATAAAAAATATTAAAATATCACCAAAGTTACCGTGGTGCAGTTCTGGTCAATAGGACTGCCCTTTACATGGACCAAAGCAAATATCTGACAGCCTTCAACTTTCTCACACAAGATATATAATTTTTGTCACTGACCTTAAATATGGCAATGCTAGTAATAACGAACAGTGTTTGTCTGACAACTGGCTTCTAGCACCATTCTGACCATTGGTAAACCATAGACTAGAAGCAAATCATGTGTGTGTGCAAAATTCAGAATTCCCTTTCGGCACAATGCATTTCTAATGTCATTCTGATCTTTGCTGTACCTATTGATGCATAAAAGGACAGCAATGCTTCTTCTGGATCATAACATGTAGTGCTTTGACCAATAGTAAAGCCACTGGTGAGGTGTCAGGATATCAGTTTTCCAGACATGGTACTTTATGGTGGTGCTAGTATGCAGTAATGTGACAGAAGTGTGACTGTAACAATCCCATCCGAAAGATGCAATTCATTAGCTAAGAGGTTTTCTTCTCCCCACTGGTAGGAAGTAGTGTTGTGGTACATTTCTAACATGAATCAAACAGTAGTTTTAGGGGAGTGGAACACCTGCATGAAAGTTATACTATATCCTGACAATAGTATGCAGTGGTTGGTGCTATGCTGACATACATCAATGCCACAGATAACAGCGCACATATCTGTGTGATAGTTTTGCTCTATCAGTACCACAGAGGATGATGTACAGAGTATCAGTACAACAGCTATGTTATACTCTCAAGTGCTGTGCCAATGCCGATATCTCATTTGTTCTTTCTCCTTTTATCACTGATCACCAGTCTATTTTTTTAACTTGATATGGTAAGTAATTGAAAGTGACTGATATTGACTCTTTTTTGAAAACTCCTACCTGTTTAAGGTGTAGTAGGTACTCATCACTGAACTGAAAACACTGACCTGAATTACCCAGCCTGAGGGAGAACAATGTCTCTTTTCTCGGTTTCCATGACAGGACACTTTGCTTTTTTTAACATATGCTTTCTTCATAATAAGTGGTCCTCTTCTACTGGAACCATGTTTGATTTAGGAATAAAGTAGCCAGGAAGTCAGGTTAAACAGAAGCTCCTACACAACAGACTGGTGAGATAGATGATCCACCAGATAAGTTAATGACCTTACCAGCAAAGTCTGAAAAGCAGGTCATCTTTCCCTTTTATTTGATGCTATGCAAATAACTGACACATCTAAAGCAGTTAAGCATTTTAGAGATAATTGTACAAAGAGCAATATGATCATTCCTCATCTATTCTCACCTCATCCTACTTATCTACATGAATGGTTATCGCCTGTCTCTCTCTCACCAAAGGATAGTTCATATATGAGCAGTTGTGTCTTGTGAAGAAATATGAAAAATTATACATGTCCTGAAATTTTTAGGGAAAAGCATATTTCCTCTAACATCTACATAAAACAATTATTTTGCGTCTGAAACACTTAAATATTGTATGAAATAACAGAAACAACTGAAATTCTGCAAAAAACTGAAGTCCCTTCCTTTGCCCTGTTTTGGGAGTATGGTTTGACCCTCAGAGTGTCACATTTCCATAAAAAGGTTCCACTTTGGGCATTTGAAGACATGTCACCTATCTTCCTTCCATTTTAATAAGGTTACAATGGGGCAGGTCTGGTGACTTCCTGAAAAACAAAATAAAAACTTATGATGTTTTATATTTCTGGATTTCAGTTCTCAAAGACTTCTAAAAACATGTTATGCCTTTCTTGCTTGTCCACTTGCCCGTTTTTATAATCTCTCTCTTCAGGGCAGCAATTGTTTTTTGAATACCCTATAAAAATCTAATTCATCCCTTGGAATATTATCTCAATTTGTCTCATCTCACCATGGCAAGTCACTTAAAAAGTTTGTTACAATGAATTTGCAATACTTTCTTTCAAAACAGAATGTTCTTACTTATCAGGAAGTTTTACTTTCGGCTGGGCTGTACCACTATCTGTTTAGGAACCATGTAGTACTTCATTGATAGTACAGATGCCAAATGCATTTCATCATGGAAATAATAACAACAAACATTGTTGATATACTAAGTCCAAAACTGATGGAGTATTTTCCTACACATTAAGTTTATCAACTTTGTAGTTAGCATATTTAGTGTGTGTGTGTGTGTGTGTGTGTGTGTGTGTGTGTGTGTGTGTGTGTGTGTGTGTGTGTGTATGTGTGTGTGTTAGGGGGGGGCAGGGTGTGAGAGTGCTGGAGTCTATGGTGGAACTTGCCAGTGACCAGTGACCATGTAGTCATTCATTTCTTTCTTGAACATACAAATTGATGGCCTTCTTTTGTGTTTTTTTTGGTTTACTTTTTTCTTATTATTTATTGTTACATCACTGGCATCAAGACATTTAATAAACACACACACACACACACACACACACACACACACACACACACACACACACACACACTTGGAAAGTGAAGACAATGTTAAAATTAAAAACATTTTAAACTTGGCTGTCACACATCACAAACACTTGCCTTACAAAATTAAATGTATGAAATTAACCATTCTGAATGTCCTGCACTTTGATCACAGGTGGTAATTCCCCTGTTAAAATCTGCTATTATATTAGCTAAATAAATCATAGATGCACACTTTTAACAAAAGCCCATGGCTTGTAATCTAGGAAGAAGTTATTATATTTTGCATGAATATAAATTCTACTTGCTTAAAACTACCATTATAAATCTGAGCCACACTGAAGTTAAATGATAACAGTAAAGTAATGAAGAAATATACAGATTCACAAGGTACTCTGTATCTGCTTACAAAACTATAATACAAAGTAAGCTGCCATCACCCAGTGACTTTGCCCCAATCACAAAATACTCCCAGAGATGCACAAAAAACCACTGGTCTATTGCCCAATGCTCTGATTTCCCCAAGGAAACAGTGGGTGCTCACATCTAAGGCAAATATAGCACCACTGCCTTACCATTCATTCTGAGTATTATACTAAAAGATGGATTCTAGATGCCCTATTGAATGTTTGATTCTTGTGAAATGACACTGAACTATGAAACTGTCTCACATAATAAAAACATTTTTTGTTGGGGGGGTCAAGATCCCTGCAGCCACATACCCCTGCTACTTACATATACTAACTACAAGACCGTTGCCCCTCAGAAAACAGGGAATTTTCCAAGATATGGCAAATTTGGACTTTCTGTTATTTTCTGAAAATACCACTTACATTTTGACAGTACCAAGGACCATGCTTCCAAATCCAGTCCTTCAACTTACAAAGGAAACCTGGGGTTCTAAAGATCTTCTTTCATAGCTTTCTGTGACCTCAGCCAAAATGACTAGCTTTAGTTCCCATACCTGCTGAGTTCACAATCAACTCATCCTTTAGGCCTTTTCAGGCTCACTGGTTCTATTGAGATCTGATGTGAGAACCGTTAAGGGTTTTCCAGTTGCATGTTATACATTGTTGGGCTATGACTATCAACCCATGTGCCACTTTCTGGAATACATAATAGCAGTAATGAATAACCTATGTCATAAATTTCTTCCAGTACCAAGTGCCAAACCTATCCTTGAAGGCCTTCATTGTTAACTATGTGTCCTCTTTGTCTAGTTTATACCCTAAATGTTTCCATTTGGCATGCCAAAACATGAGCATCTTAGGTGAGATTATTGTGCAAGAGGTTATTAGTACCAAAGAAAGTAAATGTATCTAACACCTTCTCCCAACATAGAAAAAATAAAAAAAATCTTACTTCCCATCCCATGTCGAATTCTTAAGGGCAATCAAGTGTCTTAATTGCAAATTTACATAAAAACACCCAGATATTACTTTATAGGTTTGGAGAACAAGCTTAAGGATTAACAATCATCAAAGAGCTTGATACCTTGGATGCTCATGTTGAAACTAGCAGGCAGGCTGGCACTCATGTAGTCAGCCGGTTCCTTCTTGAATGTATGTGTTGATGGGTTGAGTTTAATTTGCTGGGGGGGGGGGGGTTATTCCATGGGAATTGGAGTTTTTCAGATAGGAAGTTGCCAAATTTCATGGTACAGTCGATATTAGTTGTAATTGAGGCTGACTGTCCTAATGTCTTCCAGTCACCAGGACAGCATAAAAAGCTAAGTGTTTTAAATTAGGCACACTTGAATGCTCTCTGTGTTAGGCACAGGTCCCCTCTATAAGGGTGATTTGGAGATGTGTGTGTGTGTGTGTGTGTGTGTGTGTGTAAGACAGAGAGACAGAAGGTGAGAGAGAGTTGCTGTAATCTTGAAGCCATTTAAATCCCTTTTTGACATTCTCTAATTTGTCTGATAAGAGGTGTTTAAATTCGATAATTACATACTGGCACAGTTCACAATCTTGATGAAGATCAGGAGGGCAAATCTATATGGATTGGAGACAGTGGCAGCTATATCTCATGCATCTACTTCAAAGGAGGTGTAAGGTATTACACAGTGAAAACTATAGCTTATTGGGCATATTTCCATTTGTTTTTTGGCTTTTCTCTATGACCATTTTACCATTTATCTTGAATACTGTATAAGTATCAAATGAAAGGTAATACTCTACAAAGACTCTGAGGTCTTTTATTATTTTGCCAGTTTTAACTATTGTCCATCAATAGTGTATAAAGCTGATGGGCTGAGTTTCCAAATGCAAGAATGCTACATTTTCATTGAAGACAAGATAATTTGTATTCTAACATTCATTTATAATATTGAATGCTTGAAGGGAGGCATTGCAGGGTTAAGGACAGTGCTCATAAGTTTACAGTCATCTGCATATTTAATGAGATGGGCACTGGAGCCAATTTTGACATTTGTGAAAAAAAATGCCAAAAAGGAGTGTCCTCAGGATAGGGTCTTAAGGCAGTCCACTAGAGACAAGGGATGGCGAGATCCTTAATTTTATTTCCATTTTCATCATGGATTATACTTTCAATTGCTTTAGCCAGACTAAAGTAAGTTGCATGGATGCACAGACCTTCATTCATGGTGGCAGCCATGTTCACAAAAGAATTGATGAGGTTAGGCATCCAAGATCTACCTTTGATAACGTCATACTAAGTTAGGTTATAGAAAAGGTGGCTTCTCTTGACTGTCTGAATAAGTCCAGGATGATATTCTCCATCACCTAACACAGTATGTTTGCAAGACTGACTGATCTGTCATTATTGGAGTCTGTGGGAGGATCTCCATTGTGGTTAGGGACCGCAACAGCCTGCTGCAAAATACCTGTGGAATAGCTAGTTTTTAATATTCTGTTAGGAGTGTGGATAAGGAGGTGCACTAGGCAATTTCTGATTGTACAATGTAGGCTTCCTGGTTCATATATGTACAATAACCTTAGGGTTGAGGAGCCATTGACAAGCTGAGTCACAACATCCTTGTAATGATGAGAATAGACTGGATATTTCTGGATAGATGACTGATAGCATTAATGCCAAGCAGGAGTTTATGGTTCCTTTCAGGTCTTTGGGGTCTGCTTTAAAGATTTTCATGAAAGTATACAACCTGATGCGCACTGGAAGTCTGCTTCAAAAATGGCGTACATTGGGTAATAAGTGCTATGGAAAGTATGACATCCACCTGAGCTACAAAGAGGCCTGGCAAGAGAGACTTCTCTTTAACATCTCTTCCAAAGGACAGCACTTCTTCTGTAAAGATGGAGCATGGTGTCAGCACAGGATCATGAATAATAAGCACCTAGTGCTGGAACAAGTCCCATAATCTTCCCAGCATGCAAGACAAGTGTGCTACCTGTTGAGATTCTGAGACACTGGTGTCCCATGATCTCACCAGCATACAAGGAACATGTTATACCTGCTGAGACATGAAGACACTGGTGTCCCATGATCTTCCCAGCATACAAGGAAAGTGTTATACCTGCTGAGAAATGGAGACTCTGGTGTCCCATGAACTCCCCAGCATACAAGGAACATGTTATACCTGCTGCTACACTGAGACACTGGTATAGGTTCATAGGTGTGTACTAGGCTAATGGCCTTGGAGCCTTTAAAATCCTAGCTCATAGACGTGTTATGGCATCATGCCACCCAACATTAGATTCCAGTGCCTCTATCAAGTAGAGCCACTGGAGTATTCCCCGGGGTGAACTTTCTATTTCCCATTCACTCATCAAGATTTCTCTTGAAGAGGGCCAGTGAGGTGCTCTGCTTGACATGCATGGGAAGTCTATTCCAGAGCATGGGCAGTCTCTGGGTTATGAATCTTTCCCTCCAGCATGTTCTGTTGATTGTGGTAATGAGGTTGAGGTCTCTGGAGCATGTGGTGTGGAGGGATTGGGATTTCTTTAGATGTAGCATTTCTAACAGAGCTGGGTCAGACATGGCTTTGTAAGTCAAGCAGAGATCTTCTCTTAGTAGATGATATGAGACAGAGAATAGCTGGAGTTTTTTGAGTCTGTCCATGTAGGACATGAGTTTAAGGCCAAGGATCCTCTTTGTAAGGTACTTTTGTGGCCTTTCCAGCTGTTGCATGTGTCTAGTGAGGTACATGCCAAATGGGGCATTATACTCAATGATTGACCTAATGAGGGAAGAGTAGAGAGAGATGGTGACCTCTTTCTTCCTGGATGCAAAACCATTGGTAATGAGATGTGCCATATAGAAGGACTTTCTAACCACAGTGGCAATGTAGTGGTCGAAGGAGAGGTTGCTGCCAACCTGTGTCCCTAGATATCTTATAGCACCTTCAGTGTTCAGTGGGCTCCCATCGATGTGGTAATTAGTGTTTCCATGAAACTGTAGTTTCTGACTCTATTGAGGGCAGAGGTGACCACCTAGAATGTAATTTTAGGTGGGATCATGTTACCGAAAAGAAGACTGGATGGGGTTCCCCTTTGTTGCCTGAAATTTGCTTCAGATTGCTATGCCAGTAAGTTAGCTATTTATCTTGTATTGCCGATACCAGTTTTCTCTAGCACATTACATTCTTTCTTTTACTTCTTTTTTTTGGATGTGGTTATAGACAGGCTTATTAAGAGAGCAGTAGGACCGTGATGGACTGAGGTGACCACAATGCCTCTAATTATTTTTTCCAGCATGTTTACATATATGTAGATAAATGAAGTAGAACTTCATAAAAATCATAGAGTAAAAAGGAAAATTGTTCCAGAGCATTAGGTTTAAAGTTCTTTCTCTACCATGTCAATAACTCTTAAATATGAACAAACATAAGAAAAATCATCATCAGAGGAATCACACATACATATGATTTACTGATTTAAGATACAAATCCCAACGCACAATTATGCCAAAAAGTGCTCTGCAGGCTACTGTGAAAATGCATTCATTCTCAACACAACTAACACTTCAGCTCAGGTTTTCTTGTCAAATAAGAGAATGCTTACACAAATTAAATATTTATATATAACTATAATTCAGAATAACTAGCAACCCAGACGTCTTAATTTCTTAAAGGTAAACCCCAGCCGTCGTCCTAGCTGACAAAATTCTATATATGCACTTGGCATTTCAAATTCTGAATATATACTTCATTGAAAGTAGATATACTCATTCAAGAATGCCTGCACTAAGGGCACATTAAGTGCACACAGTTCTGAGTGAATAGACAGTGAAAACATAACTAACACCTTATTTCTCCTAATTTTAATTTTCCTACTGATTTTCTGGCAGCCTGAAATATTGAGGAGGATTAATAAAGGTTACCACAAAGTGTAGACTATGTGTAATCTTTCTGAGTGAAGAGACAGCACAAAAAAATGAGGTAGGGGTGTTCTTAAATACAGAACATGTACACTTTGTGTAGGTGTTCTTGAATCCAGCCCACTTTTAGAAAAATTATTTGCCCTAATATTGTTTCAAATTCAGAACAGAGTGGTATATCTGTAATGCTAAATGTTACCAACTGGTGTGCCAGTTGTAGGGTTGAACATGTAATTTTGTTTTATACTTCATATGAATGCTGCCAATGTTGTACTGGCTATAATGT
Organism: Protopterus annectens; assembly: GCF_019279795.1. NCBI lineage: Eukaryota > Metazoa > Chordata > Ceratodontiformes > Protopteridae > Protopterus > Protopterus annectens. The sequence goes on along the minus strand of NC_056747.1, from coordinate 1,069,484,301 downwards.
AAGATAATCTGAAGAAATGAAAATGCTAAAACACCTAACAGATGTGATCAATTAGAAATTTTCCAGCAATGTATCTAAACCTTTCACTGACGTGCATGGTAGTAATATTCAGAAGGGGAACTGCCATATCATGTTTATATTAAAACATTCAGTTAGATGGACTAGAGAACACAAGAAGCAGTATAGAAAAATTAGAAGCAAGGTTTATATTAAAACTTGAAACTTAGTCGCCTCATAGGTTTATAGGTTCATAGGTGTGTAGTAGGCTAACAACCATTAGGGCCTTTTATGCCTAGCCGTGCAACCAAAATGTGACCCACAAGTTATATGTTTCATACGTTTATATAGTAGTTATTGTTGGTTACAACATAATTTACTGGCTGCCTCTGTCCATCAGAGATGTGGGTGCCAGACCAGGGGTGAATTTTCAATTTCCCATCCAATGATCCAAGTTACACTTAAATATGGTTAGGAAGGGACTTTGTTTCACATGGATGGCCTGTTCCAGAGAATGGGAATTCTCTGAGATATATATATTTGTCTCTCTTAAATATGGTTAGGAAGGGACTTTGTTTCACATGGATGGCCTGTTCCAGAGAATGGGAATTCTCTGAGATATATATATTTGCCTCTCCAACATGTCCTATTTAGGTTGCAAGCATAATTTATGTCTTTAGATCCAGTAGTTATGATGCTGTTTATTTTGCAGATAAGCAAAAGGTTCATCAGAACAGGGTCCAGGGATGCCTTGTACGGCAGCCATAGATCTCCTCTCAGTAGTTGGAGACTGTAGAGTTAGGGCTTAGAGGTGATCCACATCGGACCTTGTGTTTATGCCCTGTATTCTTTTTGTAAGGAACCTTTGTGAACATTCCAGTTGCTGCATGTGTCTGGTCAGTACATACTGAAGGGGGCAGTATACTCAACAATGGGTCTGATGAGGGACGAGTATAGCGGTACAATGACCTCCCTGGACCTAGATGCCATGCACAAATTTGTAAGTTGAGCAACATAGAAAGATTCCCATACTACTTTGGATACACGTTGGTTGAAGGCCAGGTTACTGTCTATATGTGTTCCCAGATCCCTGATGAGTGAATCAACTCTTAGAGGTGTTGTATTGATGATGTAGTTCCTGGAGTGGCCGTCTTCCCAAAAGGTACTACATTCCATTTCTTTGCATTGAGTTTCAAGCCATGGCTTTGACACCAGTCATTTGTCTGCGTACGATCCTCTTGTAAGATGTTAGTGTCTTGAGGGATGCTATGACTGCTCCCAGTTTGCAATCATCTGCAAACTTATCTAAGGTGGTAAGTGAGATTTGCTTTTAAATATAATGACTTAATAATTGTCTCATGTTAAGATTCTATAGAAATAATTGATTCTTGTAAGTATTTTGTTTCATTACAGAATACACAGTTGTGCCAAGATGCTAGACTTGAGAAACCAAATATTACATTTTCACAGAAGCTGCCAGAAGCTTTTATATGATGAAGCTAAGTCAAATTTGTACTGATTCCCAGTTGTAGAACTTGACCCTGTTCTGAGCTTCCCGTATTCCACACGTATGGGTTTGTGTGAGGCAACATAGTATGTGGAGTATTGTAGGTTGTGCTCGACCAAGTGCACGGTATCCAACTAAATGTTTACTCAGTACAGACAGTGGTTATCTGCAAGGAGTCAGTCAAGCCAGATTGCTGGAGAAATATAAGGAGTACAACATTCTAGTTGGAAAGTTACATGGTTTGACAAAACAGGTCGGTGCTGGCTAATCCATATACTGGATCTCCCAGGCCAGAGAGAAAACAGATGGGCTCTTACTTTGCTGTTAGCTTTTGAGGGGTATCTAACAGGCACTTCTGTACAGTGCAGTAATGTAATTCTGGTTATTACATGCTTTCCTTCTGACTCATTACTGCGCAGACCAACTGCAAATCCAGACTTACATCAGCAGGTTGGGTATAGGAGGGCACAGTTCCACTTACTAGAATGTGCTATGCATCCTGTTAGCATACATTTAGGCTTGGAACTATATTCTTCTGATGTCTATAGTACGTTTTTAATGCATGGGATATACATTAAGGCTGTACCCTTTGGATAATTGTTTTAATAGCTTTAGTCAAATGAAAGTACATGCATCAGCCAGGAAAGGAAATGTTCCATCATAATTAAATAAACTTGAACACAATAAACACAAATAAATAAAAAAACAGAACACATTCCTATCTTATTTATCTAATAGCATATTTGTTTGCTTTTGTATGTATTGATACTTTAACTATTCTTTTTGGAGTAACATGTAATTGTGGCGCTTTCAAAAGGAAAAATGGAGAGTTTTGCATGGACATCATAATCCCTTGCACAGCGTACTTTCTTTAGAGATATAATGACTTGCTTGCAAGCAAGAAAAAATATGAAAATAACAGCTTAAATAGAGAAATGTATGATGATGAATGTCACATGTGTATACCTGTGTCTTTCACTTTTACTTTAGAAGAGTTTGCACCTGGTTTTGAAGTTGACATAAAATGTTCTAAACAGCTTTAAGGAATGCTTACCAAGATACTCATCACTGAACACTTGAGACGGATGATCTATCCATGGGTTTGAGACCCTCATCTGATAAGAAGCGCAGATCCATTAAGTATAATCTGACAACTGGATCTTTTCAGATTTTAGCTATATAAAACAGATTAAAAATATGACATGGAGTCTAAAATTCAGTCCCATAATTTGTGCTGCATCTCAGATCCCTAGAACCCAACAAGAGATAAGTAGTTCTATACAGGATGGACAACATTTAGAATCTGTAAAGGTTTGCAGGTGTTCATCAGAGAAATGTCCTATACAAGAAAAAAAAAACAATCTGATAGGAATAAGGAAATAAGTCAAAGCAGGCATAGATTGCATTCAGGTCTATAAACTCAAAAGTTTTAAATAATGATATTATTTTCAGTAAAGAGGTGCTTTGTTTTTTACCACCTGCAATTTATGTTAACTATAAAAAAAAAAAAAAAACATTCATGTACTGATAGTTCATAATACCAAAAAGAGTACTTGGCAGGAGTTTTGACACTAGCAGATTTAGAATAACCACCAAAATGTTTTTAGGAAAACAATAGCGGTTATAACAGATATAAGATGAAATGCTGAAGATCACCTTTCCTATTCTTAATACTTATGGGTGGATTGATTTAAATGACAGTTCTGCAGATTTATATAATCAATTTCTTTTAGGTTTCATCCATACCCCATGTGCAGGGAAGATTTCCTTTATTCCTTCTTTAATAGAATCGTCTCCAAGGTTGCTAAAACTTGAGGAAAGGGATGTAATGATCAGTGAATCAATGACTTACACTTTCTGCCATAGTTATTAGGGAGTCACATGATTAGATTTCATGAAATTTTGCAACTAGTGGCTACATCTGATCCAGCATCAACCCTAACAGACCTTACCGACATTTCAACATGTAAACAGCAGCATTCTGGCAGCTCAGTCTTTGAGCTAAATATAAGATTGTCTAGGTACAATGATCTTTCCTATCTGCTGGACATCATGGTTCCATAGTAACTGTCTGTGCTTTAAGACTGACTATTCAAGGCTGCTAGCTGTTCTAAATGTGTAGCATGAGACATAACTGTGAGCATTCATTTTTGAGACACATAGTGTATAGTCTTTGCTCACCAAGTGCCATACCTTTGGAATATGAAACATTGGAAATTTTTGAAGTTCACTGTCTTGTGTAGCTCAAATTATTGTCTACGACTATGATGTTTCTCACATGGATTAACCTTCTTCTGATGTTAAATGTGTTTACATTTAGTATTTATATATTTATTCTGACTTTTATTCTGCACTTGATTAAGTTGATGGTTGTTTGTATTGATTTCCTGTTGTACTGTCCATAGTTAAAACATATAAATTAAAATAATCTGATACGATATGAAGTTCTACTCTGACCATACTTGCCAGTGCATGCTGATGGCCTCTCAGAGGATCTACTTTAACCACTTGAGCCCCAGCTGCTCAAAATCTCAGAATTTGCAGCCATGAGCTCAAGCAGCTGTTTCCTCATCTGCCCACCTGGCTGAGCAGCTGCTCAAACTCAAACATGAGTTCAGGGAAGCAGCAACCACAACAGTAACAGACAATGTAGGTCTTGTTGCAGAACTGGTAAGTGGTAAGGGAAATGGGTGGGTTACTTTAGGTTTAGGAAGATGCTTAGGTTTAGGGACCAATCAGCAGATCAGGGTTAGGGACCAATCAGGAGATTATGGTTAGGGACCAATCAGGAGATTAGCGTTAGGGAAAGGAGAGGATTTTAGGTTTAGCAATCAGAGGAGGATTGGAGGTTTAGAGTTTAGGAGGAGAGAGATTTTAGTTTTAGGGGGCAATCAGGAGTTGTTTTTAGGGTCAGAGTTATGGGAGGGGTAGTTAGCTTATTGGCACAGAATGGAAATTAGGTGACAGGAGTTAGGGCATTTGTTAACATGAGTTTTTTTAAGTGGCCAGGCAAAGGGAAAAATTAAAAGTCTCTTTTTTTTCAAAAACTGAGTTTTTACTTCCAAAGAATGATAACTTCATTTTTTGTGTCAAATGCCTTTGCAAGGTCCAGATAGGCTGTGTGGACTACCTTCCCTTCATCTATGCCTTTCGTGACTGTTTTGAAGAAGGCGTTTTCAACCAGGTTCAAAAGGCAGGATCTGCCCTTGAGAAAGTCGAACTGGGAAGGATCTAGTGTTTGAAGGTCCCCAATGACTTAGTTTAAGAGCTCCATGATGATCCTCACCATAGCCTTGCAGACTAAGCTAGCCAGGAGGAAGCTTATGGGCGATAGTTTCAGGGTCCGTGGGGCTCACCTTTGTGGAGTGGGACCACTGTTGCTGTACACCATTCTGTGGGCACATATCCTGTAGTGAGGCTGAGATTGTATAGCTGTTTTATTTGAGGGATTAGTTCCTCTGGGAGTTCATGTAGGATGCAACCTGGGGCAGCCATCTGGTCCCATGGAAGCAGTGTTTTGCTTTGGAGAGGGCAGCCTTCACCTGAGCATCAGAGATGTTTGGGAGGCAGCCCTCTGCTGGGATAGATACTTGCTCTTTTGGGGAGGGGTGGAGAAGTTTGCACTGAACCTGTCTGCCAGGATATTGGCGTGTCTGTGGGTTCAGTGTATTTTTTGCGTTTAGAATCAACTCAGAACAAGTCTGGGAGTTGCATCCCGGGTTTCTAACATAACTGAAAAAAGCCTTATGATTGTCTTTCGTGCCCTGTCCAATTTTTCACTCGAAGCTGGCCTTGGAGGATTTTTATGAGGGATAAGTAATTTTTGCTAAGTACTGATCAGAGATGCCTTCCTATTAGGGATTTTGCTCTATCATGTAGTAGCTTCCTCCTTCTGTTGTACAGTTTATTTATGCCAGGGGTCCACCAGACTGGACGCCTGCCTTTGGATGATTGGGTCTTAGTTTTGTTTGGGATAGCATGATCCATGCATTCCTGGAGATGTCCGTAGAATGCGTTTATATAGGATTCTGCAGTTTGGGCCGTAGTTTCCACTGGCCCTGGGGCCTTGAAGGATTCCACTTCAGTTTTGAGAAGTGAGAAGTTCACTTTTGAGAAGTTTTTCACTGTGGTTTTCTGGGCAGGGTGTGGGGTCGGGATGTGGACATCCAGTGAAATTAATTTATGGTCTGATCTTACCAATGAGGGATATACTTCTGGTGTGGAGCATAGAGTCCCCATGTTGATAATGATCAGGTCTAGTATGTTGTCCCCTCTTGTGGGAGTGGTGACTAGTTGTTCTATAGCATTTGAGTTTATAATTTTCAGGAACCTTTGGGCTAAGGTGCTGGGGCTTGAGTAGTGCTCCCAGTCAATGTTTGGGTAGTTGAAGTCACCCAATATAATGGTGTTTGGAGAGATATTCATGTTCTCCAATGTTTTCAGGAAAGCCGAGTGGGATTCCTGACTTTCAGAGGGTGATCTGTAGGATGCTATAAACTGAAAAGCAGTCTTGCCCACTGTTAGTTGCACATGGATGGTTTCCGATACTTCGTGCAATGCCACTAACCTGGAGGTGTGGATATCCTTGATAAATATGGAAACTCCCCCTCCTTTTGTGATTCGGTCAGCGTTTTGGGGCCGAAAAGCATGATATGAGGTATAGCCTGGTAGTGCTGGGGTGCTCTCTGGAGCCTTGAACCAGGTTTCTGTCACTGCACAGATATCGATGTTCTCCATACTGAGGAGAGCTTCGAGTGCATGCATCTTGAGGTTAAGACTTCTGGCGTTTAGCAGCATTACCCTTAGTTTCTTGTTCCTTGTGCTGTCTATGGGGGTGGGTTTGACTTTTGAGCCTTGCCTAAAAAAGGCACTAGCAGATTTAGAATAACCACCAAAATGTTTTTAGGAAATGAATGTCAAATGTGTATACCTGTGTCTTTCACTTTTACTTTAGAAGAGTTTGCACCTGGTTTTGAAGGTTGACATAAAATGTTCTAAACAGCTTTAAGGAATGCTTACCAAGATACTCATCACTGAACACTTGAGACGGATGATCTACCCATGGGTTTGAGACCCTCATCTGATAAGAAGCGCAGATCCATTAAGTATAATCTGACAACTGGATCTTTTCAGATTTTAGGTATACAAAACAGATTAAAAATATGACATGGAGTCTAAAATTCAGTCCCATAATTTGTGCTGCATCTCAGATCCCTAGAACCCAACAAGAGATAAGTAGTTCTATACAGGATGGACAACATTTAGAATCTGTAAAGGTTTGCAGGTGTTCATCAGAGAAAAGTCCTCTACATGAAAAAAAAAAAAACAATCTGATAGGAATAAGGAAATAAGTCAAAGCAGGCATAGATTGCATTCAGGTCTATAAACTCAAAAGTTTTAAATAATGATATTATTTTCAGTAAAAAGGTGCTTTGTTTTTTACCACCTGCAATTTATGTTAACTATAAAAAAAAAAAAAGCATTCATGTACTGATAGTTCATAATACCAAAAAGAGTACTTGGCAGGATTTTTGACACTAGCAGATTTAGAATAACCACCAAAATGTTTTTAGGAAAACAATAGCGGTTATAACAGATATAAGATGAAATGCTGAAGACCACCTTTCCTATTCTTAATACTTATGGGTGGATTGATTTAAATAACAGTTCTGCAGATTTATATAATCAATTTCTTTTAGGTTTCATCTCTACCCCATGTGCAGGGAAGATTTCCTTCATTCCGTCTTTAATAGAATCGTCTCCAAGGTTGCTAAAACTTGAGGAAAGGGATGTAGTGATCAGTGAATCAATGACTTACACTTTCTGCCATAGTTATTAGGGAGTCACATGATTAGATTTCATGAAATTTTGCAACTAGTGGCTACATCTGATCCAGCATCAACCCTAACAGACCTTACCGACATTTCAACATGTAAACAGCAGCGTTCTGGCAGCTCAGTCTTTGAGCTAAATATAAGATTGTCTAGGTACAATTATCTTTCCTATCTGCTGGACGTAATGATTCCATAGTAACTGTCCGTGCTTTAAGACTGACTATTCAAGGCTGCAAGCTGTTCTAAATGTGCAGCATGAGACATAACTGGGAGCACTAATTTTTGAGACACATAGTGTATAGTCTTTGCTCACCAAGTGCCATACCTTTGGGATATGATACATTGGAAATTTTTGAAGTGCACTGTCTTGTGTAGCTCAAATCATTGTCTAAGACTATGATGTTTCTCACATGGATTAGCCTTCTTCTGATGTTAAATGTGTTTACATTTAGTATTTATATATTTATTCTGACTTTTATTCTGCACTTGATTAAGTTGATGGTTGTTTGTAATGATTTCCTGTTGTACTGTCCATAGTTAAAACATATAAATTAAAATAATCTGATACGATATGAAGTTCTACTCTGACCATACTTGCCAGTGCATGCTGATGGCCTCTCAGAGGATCTACTTTAACCACTTGAGCCCCAGCTGCTCAAAATCTCAGAATTTGCAGCCATGAGCTCAAGCAGCTGTTTCATCTGCCCACCTGGCTGAGCAGCTGCTCAAACTCAAACATGAGTTCAGGGAAGCAGCAACCACAACAGTAACAGACAATGTAGGTCTTGTTGCAGAACTGGTAAGTGGTAAGGGAAATGGGTGGGTTACTTTAGGTTTAGGAAGATGCTTAGGTTTAGGGACCAATCAGGAGATTAGGGTTAGGGACCAATCAGGAGATTAGGGTTAGGGACCAATCAGGAGATTAGCGTTAGGGAAAGGAGATGATTTTAGGTTTAGCAATCAGAGGAGGATTGGAGGTTTAGAGTTTAGGAGGAGAGAGATTTTAGTTTTAGGGGGCAATCAGGAGTTGTTTTTAGGGTCAGAGTTATGGGAGGGGTAGTTAGCTTATTGGAACAGAATGGAAATTAGGTGATGGGAGTTAGGGCATTTGTTAACATGAGTGAGTGGCAGCAGGGAATTATGTCTCTTTACAGCTGAGTGTACTTCCAGATATTTCTGCATTTAGCTCCTGCTGTGCCTCTAGGTGTCAAATATTGCTTGTTCATATTTGCATTAATAATTCCAAAACCATGCTACATACAAGGTATTAGAATATTTTATCTTGAAGCATACATGATGGCAAACACAACTATAATGATATTTGACTTCTGTCAATGAGCATTTGTTAGAACTGTAAAGTGATAACTTCATTTTTTTTAAATGCTCAAGCCACACCCACTGGGAGTTAAAGGTACATACTCAAAAGAGCTGTACTGAAGGGAATGAATTAAGGGTACATGAGCACTTGTAGTAGACCCCCTGTCAGATCTCAAAAAAGTTATTGTAGCCTGTGGCTATTGAACTGTACAGTTATAGACTCAAACCTTTCAACTGTCGCTATTTTGGAGAACTGTTCCTATTTTTTGGTTTGATTTACCTCTGCAAACAATATTCCTATTTTTGGAGGTATGTCATTTTTTCAGGCTTGATTTACCCCATCATACATTTTTCTGAATCATCCTCATCATGTATAATTTTTGTAGCTGTCTAGTGCACAGAAAACCACACTACATGACCAGCATAGTAATGGCACCAGTAATTTAAACCAAGAGGGCACACTTTTTACATCTCCCTTTTTCAGAAGCAAAAAATAAATTACCTTGTGTGGTAGAATTTTACAATATAGTTCATTAAAGTCTGCAGATTATACACTCTCTCTTTGATAATGTACTTATATTTTCCATCAGTTTTGTCAGTCTTGTTTTTTAAAATGTGTTCCTGAGTAATATCCTGCATTCCTACTGGAAGTAGGAAAAGTAATAATCTACTAAGGCCTCAATTCCGAAAGACTTGCTCTCAGTGTGTAAGTGACCACTTCCACTGACAGCAAGCTGAGATCAAGTCTTTTGGAATCTGTCCTCCAGTGCAAGCTTGTTTATAGATAGGCCTTATGCCGAAGTAAGTCACTTACACTGAGAACAGGTCTTTTGGAATCAGGTCATACTTAGACTGAGAGAAACTCTTTTGGAATCTGACCCTTTGGGTTCAATTGTTATGCTAATTAGATGTTGAGATTTCTGGCTAGATGTACCTACTTTTCAAGAGCATTTGTTCTTATTTTCAGTCTGGAGGTTGAGAGGTCTGTATAGGCTGCATACCTTAACATAGAAAAACAGTACCTGTCCCAAAAATCATAATAGATCTACTGCGCAATCATCAACACTGTCATGGTTTTCAGTAAATGGAGGACAATATAATTTTAATTGAAAGGCATCGGGTACCAGACAGAAACGTAATGTATTACTAAATGATACTCCTCAAGTATAGCCATTAATGTGTAATACTAGATGCTGTTTGTATAAAATAAATGAGCTTGCTGTATTTCAGAGCATTTCCCTCACTCCAAAGTACCTATAGTGCTAAGCATTGAGAGTGAGTGTTACACTGAGTTTTGACATACAGTAATCAAGTTTCATCTCATTGTTTTACAATTGCAATTGAGAGTGCCATATGTTAATGTGCTGCATTGTTACCATGGGACTTTGTGGACAATATGCTGATTTCCCATAAATATTTCTGAAGTCAGCAGCAAAGCAATACATGAAAGAATTAATAAACAAAAACGAAAAATAATCTAGTTCTGTAATTAACTTTCATCACTGGTCCTAATTACTTCTGTCTCAGCTTCAGGTTTATATAATTATATAACAAGTCTTACAGGTGAATGTCACAGAAACTATTTCAAAACAAGTTTCTAAGGAGAAAACATAAAGAACATATGTCTCAGATGATTGCTTTAAAAAGTGCAGGCACCAGAAAGATTCTGGTCAAATTTGTATGACAACAAGAAAATTCACATTCCTTATGTTTGTAAGGCATTTAGGGAAATAATGCCAAATTTTCATGAGATGTAACTGGTATCTTTAAACTCAACAGTTCAAGCAATATTCACTACAAGGATACGTTTTGGTATTGTAACACCAGACACATATTTTGATTTAAGAAAGCACATCAATATGCATAGCTGCTTCTGACGTGGGTTCTGAAATGGTCATGTATACTCGTATGTTACCTGCAAGTGCCATGGAAAATGTTTCCACTGAAGTCTGTGTGTGTGAGAGGACAAACTGTTTATAAACTGGTGGCTATCAAGTGTTAACATGTTTCTGTTATTATATAATTTGAAATTCTCATCATACAGCAAAGAGAAAGTTTCTTAGACAAATAAATTCATGTTTTCATTGGATGCCCTTTTTCAGTAGTGTAGATGTATGTTTGCTGGTGAAGTCATGCTGTTAACTGGGAGCAGGTTAGTTTATCAGAGGCAGCTTCACTGGATCTGTGTCAGTCATACCAGAAGACACAAACATCACTATTAGTAAATGCAAATGGTCTTACTGCCATTTTTGCAGTTTTTATTGCTCTCTGCTTCTTGTCCAATTTTTTCTTAGATGATGTTTATTGGATGGGAGTGAACTGGCATGCTTAGTGTTCCTATACTTTTGTGAGCTGTACGTGCAGTTTAACTTTAATATTTTCTGCAGTGGAAGGTTGCAGATAGGGAACAGGAGTATTTATTTATTCATTGGGTATAACTTTGCAGTTAGTATATTTAAGAAAGGGGTTCCTGCCATGAACATAGGGAGAGCATTTTATTTGTTATTATTACTGGACATTTGCATTTATATGGATAGCTACAATGTGCTTCTTTCTTTGATCCTGTATTCAGATATATTGCTTTCACCTTTTCCTCAAAGATCTCTATTTATTACCACCACACTTATCTTGAGTTTACAATAAAGCCTCTTGTATTCTTTCTGATTTATTTATTAATTTATGCATTTTGTAATCTGTTAAACACACTGATTCAGGAGGCCTTTTCAGGTACCTGCCTCTGACAGTGACAAAATCAAACCAACTGTCAGAGTAAACATATGTATAAACCTTCTACAATGAGATGAAAACTGCAAACACTTACAAAATATGTTAGTCATATAAGTTTGGTGCTGTGGTGCATCACTGTTCTAGACATGTTGGGTCAGAACTGTACAGTTTGGTTCTTTATTTACCTGTTCAGCAGCAATTGCATTATTTGGAAACAACAGAAAGCATGCACTATAAGCCTTTAACCAGCTGTTAAGTATGAGATCCATTTTCAGGTCTCAGACAGTACACTTGAAGGGATACATTTTTTGCTGGGAGTAACAAATGGGTCTATGACCATACATCAAACTGAATAATTATCTTATGGCTAATCATTGAAAACAATTCAGTGAACATTCACTTCAGTGAATGTGTGAGATGGGGAGAGTAACTGGCTGACCAACACTTCCCCTTCTCACACAGCACAGTATTTCCAGCTCACCCAGGTGGTGAGCTTTGCCTCCTACACCCCTCAACGTGGGGGGCTTTGCACCCCACCCCTAACTCTCTCTCTCTCTCTCTCTCTCTCTCTCTCTATATATATATATAATAACTCCGAGATCGCACTACAATGGGAAAAAGGCAAATTTCCTAATGTTGGCCATCTCCTTCCATGCCCTTTTCCCCACTGTACTGTGTTCTCAGAGTTGGTATAAATAGTTAGATGGGTGTGGGGGGGTGGGGGCAAAGCCACCCACCTGGGTTGGTTTGAAGTACTGTGGCGTGTGAGACCGGGAGGTGTTGGCTAATTATTTACTTTCCCCTTCTCACACATTCGCTGACGTGAACATTTGCTGAATTGTTTTTGATGATTAGCCATTCGATATTTACTCCATTTGATGGGTAGTCATGAACCTGTAACAAGCATCTACAGATTGAGTGGGAGGACTGTACATAATATTCCTAGCATTAATTGTGGCTCACCGTATCCTGAAGGCAGTGCTATTTTAATTAAGCAATAATATTTTTAACCTCCAAGTAGCTACAAATGAAGTTTGGCAACAAGCTAAGTTGTCCCGGGACATCTTCATGGGCTGGTTAGGTTAATATTAGGGGGAGTTAAGTGGGTTGGGGAGGTGAAAGGGTTAAGTGGAGGCAGTGATGGTTGGGAGGAAATGAGATAATGATGGGGAGGGGCTTAAGAGGTTTAGGCTAGTGTAGTTGGATCAAACAATCACATTTGGCATGAACTTGCTAAAGCAAGTACTATGCCCATGATTACCTGCAGGCATTTCAATTACAGGTAGGCCTGGAGTGGTGGTGGCAGGGATGGTGGAGCTAGGTTACAGTATGGATATATGTGTATATAGAGGTATGTATGTGGGATATATGTGTGTGTGTATATGTGTGAGTAGGTGTGTGTGTGTATATATATATATATATATATATATATATATATATATATGTATGCATTCCCCGCAATAAATTTGAGAGTTGATGTGCTGGACAGTTATGGCTGGGATCACTTTCAAGGTAGGGTATGTATTTTGTTGCATGGTTTGAATGTTGTGTGGTTGGGTGACTTGGTGCCATGTTGCAGGTGGGCCAGGGTTGGAAGGGCATTGCAGTGTGGTGAGAGTATGAGTTATTTGTTTCTTTGATGGTGTAGTGGATGGAGGGGTACCTCTGGTTTTCTGGTATATCAAAAAAAAAAAAAAAAAATGGTATGACCTGCATTTCTGGTGGTGGATGGTGGTGGCTGCTGTTTGAGGCTTTGCGGTGACATCGCTTGGTGGTGGGGACTTTGGGATGATGGTTGTTGCCCATCATTTCCTTGGATGCCACTTTCCTCCTCAGCATGTTTGTGGAATTGCCACATGGCTTGGTGTGTGGCTCATGGGGAGGGGGTGTTTTTTAGGCATTGATGGCATGACCGAGGAGGTATTCCGGGTCTGTTGCTCGGTCGAGGTCTTGAGGGCTGAATGGGTTGCCTTTCGTGGATGAGCAACTTCATACAAACAGTTTTTTTTTTTCCCTTCCCAGTACAGATTTACATGTGGCCAATCAGGCAGCTTCCGGACATTTTTTGTAACTGCCTGATATTCTGTGTTAGACTGTTTGGTGAGCGGCGTTGAAGTTTGGGTGTCCCCTATGGTTAGCTTGTGGGTGGCTTAGTCTTCGTGGGCTATGAGGTTCGTGGGTTTTAAGATTTCTCCTGTGGTTGGTTTCTTGGATGGTTGGTGTTTCATGGGCAGGGTGAGTTGACGCTGTTGCTCCAGGTGGTGGGAGAGGGGATTTGATGCATGCAGAGTGGCAGAGCAGAGTGAGAGACTGCTCAATAATGCTTTCCTTGGCGGGGTGATTTTGTATTTCTATGGGGAGCATTATGGACTCACTGTATGGCAGTGTGAGCTCATTTGGGCTGCAAAAAAAAAAAAAAAAAAAACAGTGAAGCTTGCAGCTGTGACAGGGCCTTGCTGGTTGCCAGTGGATTTCAATTCATGGATGCATGCCTATCAACTGTACAGATGTTTGCAGAATCCGGCACGTTAGGCTTGATTTCTTGCGCTGGGAGGTTGATAGGTGGAGCTATCCTCTTTGGTGGAATTTCTTGTGCTGTCCTCTTCTTGCTGAAGATTTCTAAAAAAAAAAAAAAAAAAAAAAAAAAAAGCCTTCTGATGAATGGTCATATGTTGAAGTTTGCTTGCTCTGTAGTGATATTTGCCATTTCTCTATTTTCCCCCTTCCCCTTCCTTCTTTCTTTGGATATGCAATTGCAATTTAATGCTTGTTTCAGATGTGGAACACTAAGATGATTACCTACTCCTCTGTGATATCGTTTATTATAAATTGACTAGCACCATTATCTCTTTGGTGTGGACATTATAAATAAAATCATTTATCTCCTACCCTTTTTTTTTTGCAGAAATATTATGTGCATTTTGACAAGTGGTTGCAAATGTAGCTTTGGAGAGTCCATTGTTTATTATAATGATACGTTTTGCATATCTTGTTTTACTTGTGCTATCAAATACTGTGAGGGCTATAGTGTTTATGTGCATTTTTGTATTCTCTCCCCTTTTTTCTGCTGCTGTCAGTATCCTGTTCATGATTTGGAATGGTTAACAGAACAACTCACTTATCTGATAAACTGCAAATAAAGAATTGCATATATGAATGCAGATATAGCAGGCATCCATCTTCATAGGAAGGAATAATCTGGGAAGATGCAGCTCCCTTATGGAGATAAATAGATGGTGAAGGAGGGGCTGGTCTTGAAATGATGACCCAAATTACTCTTATTTCATGGGGGTGGGGTGAGGGTGACCTGGATCACATCACTTTTGTCAGAAGCAAAGGATGAATAGTCTATGGTTTCACCCTGGCTTGGGTAAGATGGGTCAATAGAGCACCAAAGGAGGCTAATATTGATGGCAGTTAGCTAAGGTTAGCAATTGGCTTTTTCAGTTGGCAATAGCAATATCTGAGATTCTTACTTGAGGTCGTTTTCCCACTGTTACTTATGGCTTTGTCTAGAATGCTTGCTATAGGAGGTTGAAAGTTATGGGCACACTGGTTGATGGACTACTCTGTTAGAGTGATAACCCCACTAATTGTATAGGATAAATAATTCTCTAGTTCTTCGGCCTTTGCCTCAGTCACTTATGGGTTGTCCACATAGGGGGTTAATTATTTAGAGTTTAAGGATAGTGGCAGAGTTGCTGCTAGAGTGCTAGAGGAGTCATGCTTGGGGAATGATTCTGGGAGTGGTGTGCAGTCCACAGAGCAGCAGTTTCGTGGGCTGGAGAGCAGTCGTGTGCATAGTAGGGCTTTGTTGTACCATTCAACTGTACAGATTTTCATCGATGTCCAGATTTTGCTTCACATTTGTTTCTTCATAGAGTTGTGGTTTGACAATTAGTGGCAAAGTATTAAAGACTGAAATTAGAAAAGGACAGACATTTTGGGTTTCTTAACGTTACACCATCAGAGGATACCTTGGTCCCTCTTTATTTATGGCTTGCGAACACTTATTGTTTTAAGAGGTTGAGAAGCAGGGGTTTTGTCCATATCACTTGGGCTAAGCTTTTCCTTGTGTCATTGCTTTTAAGCTAAAGGGGGAATACATGGGCAGAACGGGGTACATATACTGATGGCATATTATGGTATATTAACAGCCTTGACTGGGTAAATTAAGCAAGCTATATATATTCAAAAAAAAAAGCGGGGGGGTTGGAAAAGAGTAGAAGGGGATATTTAAGTAAAAATTACATTGGAAAGAGTTGAAGGGGGGAATAGGGAGGGGGGTCCCCTTGTTATCCCTCACTGTTAAGATATTTGGTTTGTGAGAGTGAATTTACAGTTTCTTTTCTTTGTTATGTATTTGCATATCTTTTTTCTTTCTTGCAAATGGGGTCTTGGAATGCTGCGGCTGTAATTTAGAATAGGTGGGTATAAAGTGGAGCCTTTTCTTTACATATTAGAGGATTTACTTTTCTCCTTTTCTTTGTAGATGGTGGTGTGCTGAGTACCAGTTGTGGCGATACACAGTGAATTCACAGATGATGGAGGCAGTGGCGACCAAGGAGGTTACACATGGGGAGCACATGTGGGCAACAGTTACTGTCAGAAATTGCTTAAGTGCAGAAGGCATCATGCGGTGGATTGAAAGGTGATGTTTTAATAGGTGGATGGTCTTGTTACTGGAATGGGACCTATGGAGGGTCTGAGTAATTACCTTAGTAATGCATGTTAGAGCTCTGTTTAATTAGTAGGAGCTGATTATTACATTGGTATAGGGGGTATGGAAGAGGTAGGCATGGGGGCCAAGAGGCTGTCGGGGAAGGTTTATGGGGAGTGTGGGGATCCCACGGCATGAGTAGAGTCATGACATTCATAGGAGCACAGGAACTTATTAGACTACAACCTTATGGCTCTTGCAAGCAAGTAAAGTTCAGTCCTTGCTTTCTTAGAACCTTGGGGTGCTTATATTCACTCATTCAGTTGTTGAACCATATGTGGGGGAAGGGCCAATGAGGTGTTGGATAGGTTGCTGGAGTTTGTTCCTAATGTGTGGTATCTTTGGGAGTGACAAAGTTATCCCTTGAGTAGGTAGTGTTAATGTTGCATACCAGGTTAAGTTTTTATAGAATAGCACAAGGATCATTTCACTTGGGTTTGGGTGAATTTGTAGATAAGGTTTAGGAAGCATGGTAGGTAGGTGGCTGTATTGGGGTGGTTTAGAAACTGGGTGTGTTGTTACAGGGGAGTTAGAAGGTTTAAAGGAAGCTTGGTTGCAGGAAAAGGGAGCTGTAGGAAAAGGGGTGCTGGTTTTCTGCCAGCTAGGGTAGGATATTAAAGTTGGAGTTACACTGTTCCCTACGGTAATGGAGTTGTTGCACATATAGAACTGGGTAGTGGGTGGGCTAAGGTGATATGCTACGGTTAACAGGGTCTTAGGGGTGAGAGTTGCTACTAGTTTGACTGGGTGCTGTCGAGTTCAATGGGTTATGGTTTCTGGTTTTGTTGTGGTTATAGGCTGTCAATACATTCAGGTTGAGCCATGATTTCAGCATTGAAGGCAGGGGGCTAAAAGGGTATGTGTTCTTTTGGTGTGGATGTTCAGGTGACAACAGGGTCACGGTAATCCTACTTTATTTAGTTTCATTATGATGCATTTCAGTGATGGCATGGCAAAGGGGTTTATGATGGGATTCTAAGGTGCTTTACAGATGATGGGTACATCAAACGATGTTTGGATTGACCCTTTCCTTTATGGGAAATGGATTGAACAATTTTGGGTAGAAGGGAGGGGGAACAGGCTGGTTGTTAGAGAAGGGGGATAGGCTTGCCCTCTTCTGTTCCCCCTCTGATGTCTGGATGTTCATTTCAAGGATCTGGGGAAAGAAATGAGTAGTTGGAGGAAGCTTGCTGAATAGATAAGCAAGCTGAGGTAAGGATGGAGCTTATTTGGTGGAAGGTAATTCAATGGTGTATGAAGTGAGTTGGGACGCAGCTTCATAAGTAAAGTAAGTGAGTAGAGGTATGGATGCTGCTTACTAGGGCAGGGTGAGTAGGTATGCTGCCCTGGTTAACATTACAAGGATGTTGTACTGTATTTAGAATCATATCATGAATAGTTGCAATTAATAAAGTTGGTGATCAAAGCTATGTTATGGAAATTTAATAAAGGTCGTCAAATGTCATTTGGTGTGATGTGTATTATTGAAGGGGACCAGGATAAATAAGCATTATATGAAAACACACCACAACAGTGAATATAAAGCAGTGGTACACAGATACTGTGCAACTTGTGCTTTATCATGGTGGCATAAAGACAGCAGGAGTTAAACAAATGGTTCCAGTCTAATGGCTGCAACTGAAGGGAGATTAATTTCCCAAATAGCACCTGCATACTTTCATTCATTTATTTTCAACATCTGAAACTCTTTTTTACTTTTTTTTTGGAACTTTTGTAGTAATGATGACTGAAAACAAATGTAGAGCATTTACTATGACCTCTGTTAATCATACATTTTTCTTACTGCACAAAACTGCAAAATGCCATGTGGAGAAAGACTACACATATGCAAACAATCTGAGGCTATCCACTATTTTTCCCATAGTCCATGGCAAATTATGATGTGAGAATAAATTTCATCACTTAACATACTATCTAGCTGGACATGCATTTTATCTGCACTGTCAGTACTCAAGGTCCCATGAGGTAACTATGTGCAGTGGAGTTCCAAGAAACAATAAACTGTGCCTAAAATAAAAGCCGTCACAAGCACAAAGTATTACAAGCCTGACATGAAAGTATGCAATATTAAATCTTCTGACATATCCAGAGAATGCCTACTAAAATGTAATGTGGTAGGTACTGCTTTAGAAACAAAGCTCTCTGAAAGTAATATTGGTTTCTTAAATTACTTATACAAAGGTCTGCATTTTGCAATCATTTTTATATAAATTCTGAATCTGTTTTCTAAATAAGATTGGACTGAGACACCAGTGGACGTATCTTTATATTAGAACATCAGTTTATACTACCAGCAAATGCTAAATCTGAATAAAAGGCCGACAATCTCACAGGACAAATCCTTCCTTTCAAGGCAGAGATCACTAGTAGGGAAAGCTCATTTTAACATTTTAAGTCTGGTCTGCTAAATCCTGCTAAATTTATCTCTTTGGCCCCAACATGTGTGTGTGTGTGTGTGTGTGTGTGTGTGTGTGTGTGTGTGTATAAATAGAAAGAAGTAAAAAATGAAAAAAGAAAGTTAGATTAATGAAGTAAATGGTTTTCAGAAATGAAAAAAAAAACTGTTCAAAATGAAGAATCATTGGACCAATAATGCTACATAAGGATTGATTAAAAAAAAAAAAAACAAGAACTGATAACACAGACTGCTTATAAACAAGATTCATGCCCCTTTAAAGCTTCATACCAGCCCCACAATCTTCAAAGTAAGCTATTGTACTTGATTTTTGTATGTCTTTCAACTGCTACAGTTTCACAAAGGTCAAACAAACTAATATTAGACATGGACACAACTGGTTGTCAGAGTTGTTCTCACGTGGTATCTACTGTCACTCCACATTATACTTCTCAACTGTCTAGATTTTCGCATAATGTCCACATTTTTGCCTCATGTTTTTGGTCTGTTTCACGTAAAATTGTGGTTTTCTGGCAAATCACTGACAAATTGTTGAGGCTTGAAGTCATAAAATAATGAAAAAAATTGAGTTTCAGACTACATATACTTCATAAAAGTCATGCTAATGGAAAACATGTTAGTTTATTAACTTGCTAAGTTTGTAAGAGCAATATTTGAAAATTGTTCCTATTTTTGGACCATTGACCCCCCCATTATTTATGACTCTGTCCAGATTTCTTGCTCTTAAAGGTTGAGAGAAAAGCTTCACATACCACAGTACCTACATGAACATATTTCTTTATTTCACAGCTGTCAATATAACTCTCGGAGAACTGCAATTTAAACACACCAGTGTCAACTGGCATCACAGCACCCCCAGGTGGTCCACTATTTCCATGTAATACTCACAATATAACTGTTAGGTGTTTCAGTGTGTGCGTGTTATTTATTATTTATTATTATTTATTTATTTGCAGTTTGTTTGCCAGGATAGTCCATTGGGCCACAAGGAGCCTGTTCTTAATGGAGTCCTGCGGAGAAAAGCTCTAGAAAAATATAAATACATAGTACACATTGCACATATGCATTACAGATAATCTCAGATGAATACAAATATGATAAGAAAAGGTTAACAATGATAGAATACATCAGTATAGTTTATTAAACAGCAATAAAAAACGTCTTTTTTTTTGCAAAAGTAGCAGCATAGGGTAACTGTTAAGTAGTTGGTCAAATAGTTCAATAGCGCTGTGGAACTATAGGAGGCAGTGATGGTGTATTTAGTTCTAGGAGAGTAGGAAGTGGTATTAGAAGGATTAGGTAGGATGGGAACAGGAGCACTTCCATTGCGAAGTTAGGTGTGAGTGCAGCAAGGTTTTAAATGAGGAGAGACTGCTGTTGATCCGGATATGGAGATGGTAGAGAATTCCAGAGGCGTGCAAGAGAGAGGGACATTAGGTGATTCCCAGATGGACGTGTGGGTTTGTGCAATTTCATTAGTTTTGGGAATTAGATTTTAGAAGTCATTCTGGTTCATGCATTTCAAAGGTAGTGGCTAGGGAGGGACAAAGAGAGGGGTTGTAAATGAGTTTGTGTGCTTGGATGAGTTAGGTATAAGTGAGGAGGTTAGGTAGCACAAGGCAGTTTAGTTGATGAAGAGAATTACAGTGGTGAGAAACGGCTCTGTGACCTGCTGCAAATTCTGATATCTTGTTATAGCAAGAGGAGAGTTTTGATTTGAGGGAGGATTGCAGGTTGATGAAGATAGATGCACCATGTAGGAGGGATGGGATGAGATAAGTATCGGCTAGTATGAGCCTGGTGGAAGGAGAGACATAACGATTATGGCGGTATAGCATACCAAGTTTTTTGTGGCTTTTTTGATATTTACTTGTAAATGTTTGTTGAATTTTAGCTGATCATCTATGAGAACTCCTAGTAATTTAGTGACAGAGACTATTTCTAGGGGAGAATTGTTTTTGCTGGTGATTATGAATGAGTGTTTATCTAGGGAGGAGATTTTGGAGGTGGTGAATAACATAAGTCTAGTTTTGGTTGCATTAAGAGCCAGATGGTTGTCTAGCACCCACTGCACAGTATAGGAGAAGGCACTTTGGGTAAGCTTATTTAGAGTGGAGAAAGAAGGGTAGAAGCAGATAATGGTAAAATCATTGGCATATTGGATGAGGCTGGAGTTTGGAATAGCTTGGTAGAAGTCGTTAATGAATATGTTGAATAGTAGGGGGCCTAAAATGGAACCTTGAGGGACACCTGTGGAAGTATTAAGGAAGGGTGAAGTGGCTTTATTGCATTTGACTGGTTGTGAGGTAGCTGGAGAACCACTTGGTACAGGAAGGGGAGAGGTTTAGTTTGGAGAGTTTATTAAGAAGCAGGTTGTGGGAAATAGTGTCAGATACCTTGGAGAGGGAAAGGAGAAGGGTGGACATGAAATGGCTGGAATTGTGGGCTTTGTTAATTGTTTCAAGGAAGGAGAGGAGGGCAGGGGATGTGCTATGACTGGGTCTAAATCCATGATATGTGGGGGGTAAGAAGCTGGCTGTTGATAAGATAGGGTAAGAGTTGTTGGTGGATACATTTTTCAAGAAGCTTAGAAATAGGGGATAAGATAGCAATAGGGTGGACATTTGGAATGCCATTATTATTGCCTCCTTTATACAGAGGAATAATAAAGGGTTTCTTCCAGAGCAGGGAGACCTGGATTTCTGAGATAGACCGATTAATTAGCATGCTGATAGGGAGAGCAATGGCTTCTGTGGCTACTTTTAGGAAATAGGAGGGAATTTCATCAGGGGCATTGGAGCCAGGTTTTAATTTTAGGAGAATATTTTAATGGTGGATATAGAGATGGGATTGATAGAGAAGGGTGGAGGTCGGGGGCGAGGGTTTTTGGGGAGGAAGAGATGGGTGCAGGCTGAGAAGGGGTCACAGAGTTGTTGGTGAAGGATGATAATAGCTTGCTTATGGACCCTGTGAAGAAATAGTTAAATTGGGTGGCCAAGTCCATGTCAGAGGCATCTCAGTTAGGGCAAGGGTTTTCTTGTTTTTTTTCCCGGGTTGAGGAGAGATGAGATTCCTTTCCAAAATAGTTTGGGATTCGTGTTGTGGTTGGTTTGGAGAGTGGAGAAATAGATTTTGTGATCTGAGGTAATAGGTTTTTTGACTTTATTTTGTAATGTTTTATATTTGTTAAGGGAAATAGTGGTTTTATTTTTATGGTAACATGTCCAGGCTTTGTCACGGAGTCGCATAGTAGCTAAGGTGTTTTTGGTTAAACAGGGTACAGGGTTACTTTTTGTATGTTTTGTTTTTAGAGGGGTAAAGGAGTTGAGCAGGTTTGTGAAGGTAGAGTTAAAGTAGGAGAGAGAATTATCTAGGGAAAGAGTTTTTAATGGGTTCCAGTTTGTGCTTTTTAGTGCATTTGAGAAGGTTTCAGAATTGAAGTTTTTTTAGGCAGCGAGTGGAAATATAGGTGTGAGTTAGTTATATGGAAGAGGGGAGATGGCGGGCAAAAGTGGAGAAGTGGTCAGCTAGTGGGTCTGGGAGAATACCACTATCAGAGATATAGCGAGGATGGGATACTAGAATCCAGCCTATTGTACTTCCAGTAGTGAAGTTCTTGGAAGGCCTGGTAGTGGAATTGATTAGTTGCATAAAGTAATATAAGTTAATATTAAGTGCGTTAGTGGGAGATTGGATTGTGGCCCAGTTTATGTTCACATCCCCCAGGATTATGGTTTCATGAGTAATGTTGCTGGAGACCCAGGAGACAATATCTTAAAAGGATGAGATATTGTCTTCAGGGGGAATATAGAGGGAGAGAACAAATATGAGTTTATGCTTGTTTAGGTGGAGTAGGGCTGGTATCATTTCTGCCTTGCCAAATTTGGGAAAGGGTTTGGTATATAGGGTGACTGAGTAAAGAAGTGCTACACCACCCCCTATTTTTGTGTTCTGTCATTCCTTAACATGCGGTAGTTGGCAGGAGTTAGTTCAGAATCTTTTGTGAGGGGCTTAAGCCAGGTTTCTGAGATGGAGAGAATATCAGGCTGGTTATGTAGAAGCCAGGCATGAAAGTTTGGAATTTTGTTACATAGGCTCTGAGTATTTAGAGCTGAGAAGTGGAGGGGTTTGCCTGTTGCTTGGGGAAGGTGGGATTGGGGGACTAGATTCAGTATGGTAGAGGGGCCTGGGTTTGGGTGGATGTCCCCAGAGAGAAGGATAGAGATAAGATGATGGATGAGGTATTTGTTTTTTTTTTGGTGTAGTATACAGGTAGAGAGTTTTGTAGACATTAGACTAGTGTAGTTGAGAACAGTGTTTTTTAGAGTTAGGTAGGAGTCTATAGAGGAAGACCATGCTAATGTTGAGGGGGTAGAGACTGGGAGATATAAGGGTAACAGTAAATGTGTACTTTTTATAGGATGGGATATTGGTGTGAAATGGGGGGGAGTGGTTTGCATTAGTAGGGTGGGTGATATAGTTTAGGTAAGTTAAGATAATTAGAAGTATTATTTGAGTAAGTATGGATAGAGGCTTGAGGGTCATGATGCTGGTTTTAGGATGGTTAAGTTGGGAAGTTAGTTTATTTGATTAAGAGATTATGGTTTAGGTTAATTGTTTGGTAGTTTATCAGGATAAGCAGTGTTTGGCAATAAACTCTGAATTGTAGGCTTACTTTAATGGGTGAACTGTGGGAGGGGATTTTTAAGGTATGATGGGTAGTTTGGATTGGATAGTGGAAGTGGTAGGAGTGGCTAGCTAGGTATAAGTGTAGAGGTACTGGGGGTGGGTGAGATTTGGGGGCAGGGTAGGGGAGTGGAATGAGCCTGCAGGGCAAATAGAAAGTATGCAAGGGGGGTAAGGGACATTCTAGCAGTGGTATAGGAAAAGGATTAGAGTGGTTCAGATAGGTAAAGATGGCGCCACAAGAAGGAAGGGAAAGTTAAAGAATCTGGGTGAGTGGTTGGAAAGAAAAGAAAGGGAAAGAAACTGGGGGAGGGGGTGGAGAGAGAGTGGAGATGGATGTCACAGTGGCCTAGCTGGTTGGAACCAGTACTGACAGGGCCAGAACAGCAGTGTGAAACAGCACTAAAAATAACAATCAGAAAGGAAGCAACTGTGAAAATCAGAGCTGAAGAGGTAAGAAGAGAGCAAGCCAGAGATGGAAATGTTGCAGATATAAATTTAAAAACAGGAGATAAAGGGTAAAGAAGGTATACTAGGGGTTAAACAACACTCCAGAATGTGGCAGGCAACATTAAACCTACATATACTGGAACTATTGAGAGTTAAAATAACATTAAACTTAAAGCCATTGGTACTATTGTTAGTTAAAACAACAAGGAATATGGTAGACTGCTGGTGTTGTGCTACCTCCTGCTGGCCAATGTAAGTTACTACAGCCAGAAAAACTAACCAGCGTGTATGCTCATCTACCTTGTAGTAATAATTTAAATGATAAGGAGCAGTTCACTTTTTAAAAAGCAGATAGTCTTAAAAACACATTTTGTGTTTTTAAGTTTGTGTCTGTGTTTGTCTATGTGTGTTTGTGTCTGTGTTTGTCTGTGTTTGCGTGTGTGTGTGTGTATGTCTATGTGTGCCTGGTTGTCTGCTTGTGCAGACCTGTTAGCGTGTGTGTGTGTGTGTGTGTGTGTGTGTGTGTGTGTGTGTGTGTGTGTGTGTGTGTGTGTGAAGAGAGAGAGTGTGTGTTCAAGTATTAAACTGCAGACTTGTGCAGTAGTTAGTTTTCTTTGCAATGCTTTGCTCTCCACTTCAGTTCTTAGTAAGAGTGCCTTCTATGAGGAGTCAGCATATTCTCACTTTACCTGCTGGAGTTTTACTTAGGGTTTATTGTTTGCCCTACATCCTTTGAGTGTGTAGTAGGTGGACTGATGAGGTCCTAATTGTAATGTTTGCATGGGGGGGGGGGCAGGTGTGTGGTTGTGTACTGCCTTATGCCAGGATATGAAACATTAAAATAAATGAAAAGAGTGATGGACATATATTATGACAAGACTCAGTGGATGCTCTGTAACCAGAGATACATAGCCTATATTATAACAAGACCCAGTGGATGTTCTGTGGCCAGAGACTGATAGCCCTCAAATTGTTGGAGTACTTGTGGCACAAAGTAACTTAAAATAGATTAGAGATGTGCAGATGCTTCAGGAGGGATGAGGAAAATGGATGCATTATGGAAACTGCAGGAAGCAAACTGAGGTATTTACATTTAAGATGCAACGTAGTAAAGGGTGTGTGAGAAGCTAGATTATAGAAAGTGGTAACCGTGAACCATTGTCTGATTTTTATACAGCTTGCTACAAGGTATAATTGTTTCATTGCACTGAAAATAATATTGTTGAAGTGATCTGAAGGAGAACATGCATCATTTTAGTAATCTTCAGCTGATTTTTATTTTTGATTTTTATTTATTTTTTGTTGACCAGATTAGTTCCACTAGGCTAGTAGCCTCTTTTCAGGGGAGACCTGAAGTGATATTTGTACTTCTAGGGGAAATTTGGCCAGGTCATCAGGGAACTCCCATTGCTATTTTATGGGTAACTGTCAGGGAAGTCTGTAAACTCAAATGGGGGCTGAAAATCATTTCTTGGAACAATACTGAATTTTGAGCTGAAGTGCAGAACCCTTTTGACAAATTGTAGGACCACTACACATAGGGGCATTCAAGTAAACCGAAGACTGAGGACTGTAACTTTGCACTGGCAGGTAATTCTGCAATCAGTGTGTTCTCATTTGTTTTTTTTTTTTCTGTATTTGCTATACAACTAGAAGTCATTTGGGCTTTCATCTAGACTCATCTGGATTAAGTCAGGTTGAGTTTTATTTCCAAAATACTGAACTGAAAACTGTTGGTTTCTTCTTCTGTTTATAACATTAGGTTCATAGATAAGTAGTAGGCAATCAGTCTGCAGACAATTTCAGGACTAGCAAAAGACCCTCTTCAAAATTTCTATCTAGTTTCAAGGTGGGCAAGACAAGGTAAACCAAGAAAGAATCTGAGGCTTCCAGTCCAATTATCTTGGGTTACCTTGAAGGTGGCAAGGATGCTACTTGTGCTTGACATGCAGTGGAAGTTTGTTCCAGTGGTGATGGATAACTTGTGATATGAATCTATTACACTAATGTGTCTTATTTACCTGTTGATGAAGTTTCAGGTCCTTTAACAGAGTATTTGAGGTACCATTAGCTTTGCAAAGGAATGGGAGCTCAAATAGGGGTGGATGTTTCATGGCATGAAAGGCTAGAGACAAATTTCCAGGAAGGAGTCTGTAAGAGACAGAGTACACAGAAAGGGCTGCCAGTCCTTTCTGATTCTAGTACAAGTTCTTAAAACTGCTGTTTAGATAGATGGTGAGTTATTATAAGCATTGCTTCATTCAGAAGTCTGATAAAAGAAATGTTGGTTCCTATTAAAAAAGGTATGTCTTGTTAGAAAAGTAGGGAATTTATGTTTATATTGTGACAGGGGGGACTAGTCTACAATTAATGTGGCACTTCCTACTTCTCCAGGCATATCAAGGCATTGTGTTTGGTTAATAACAGGCTCTGTATGCAATGTTGTTGTGGGGCAAGACTTTTCCCCTGTCTGGAAGTAGAGTCAAACTCAGCCTCAGAGTCCATTATGGAGGTATAAATACAACAGAACACATTATTATATCAGCAAAAAGAAACAAAGGTGGTTGTGCTTATATATATAGCAGCGTAAAGTAATGTGATGAATGGGGAAAAATCAGGGTGAAGCTATATAGAATCCCTAAAGACTGAATAGAGACCATTAGTATGAAAATTAAGAAAGTGCTGTGGTGATTGTCAGGGAATCCAACAATAGCTGAACTAGTCTATCTGATAGCACGAAAGGTTCATAGGTTCAAAGACAGAGCATACAGTCTTGTGATCCACATAAGTGCCACCAGCATATATATATATGGTTGTACTGGTTTTAAATGTGGAAAATGTGTTCTACTGTCCTAGATAATAGCTAATACTTGTCACCACCAAGTAAGCTTTATACTACACATCTGCAGATCAGAGCTGTAATCAGTGGCTTCCCATGATTTCACCCACCTTAGACTGAGCCCACTTCCTTTCCATCCAGTCTTACCAATAATATTCGAAACTTAACCAAGATTACTTTTAACCACCATGTCTATTAGAACACTAAGTAAACATATGACAAAATATGAACCATAACATCAGAATCTATAAATTTAAAACCTTGCAATTCCAGTAATATGCAAATATATTCCATGCATCTTTGAATGTATATCCCTTGAAAAAGCCATTTAGTACAGCTACAGAACAACATTTATATTGGTATGAATATATATAAATATAACTATACATCAAAATCTTGAGATCCGTTTCGCCAACATTTGAAAATAATGGAAGTCCCCGTAATGGCCAAAAGTCTAAACAGTTCTTCATATGCTTACTTGAAGGGCTCAGTGGGGTATCTAGTCCTAATAGTCAATAGCCTATTTCTTCTGGAGGGGAAGATTTGATCGGAATTCTGATTCTATACAATATTTTATCATGACCCAAACATCCTTAACCTTAGAACATTCCAACAGCAGAAGAGAAACTGTGCATGAAGCTGTGAGCAATGCCAGCAATCAACAGAGCATGAGGATCCCCACTCTGATAGTCTCACCACTGTGAGTTTTTAAAAATGGATCACAGGATCATAGGATCATAGGAAGTTACTAGGCTACTGGCCCTGAGGCCCTTACAAACCTAGCCAAGAATTTAGCCCATGTTCTGATAATCAGCACTTGATGCCCCTGTCCAGCAGGGACATAGGTGGAATCCCAGGGGTGTATTTTCTGTTCCCCATCCAGTTATCCTGGTTGTGCTTAAAAAGGGTTAATGAGGAACTCTGCTTGACATGGAGTGGGAGTCTATTCCACAGAAGGGAGAGTTTCTGGGACATAAATCTGTCCCAACAACAAGTCCTATTGATGTCACAGGCAAGGTTGAGGTCGCACAATGTAGGTTACTCAAGTAGAGCATGACCTGTGGATATTCATCAGTCCCATCAAGGCAGGGTCTGAGATTGCTTTGTATGCCAGACAGGGGTCACCTCTGAGGAGTCTGTTGGAGACTGAGCAGAAAGACAGGACCTTTAGCCTATCTGTATAGGGTAGATGTTTGAGGCCCTGGATTCTCCTGGTGAGAAACCTCTGTGGTCTCTCCAGTTGCTGCATGAGCTCTGTGAGGTATATCCTGAAAGGGGCATTTACTCAATAATGGGTCTTATTAGGGAAGAATACAGGGATGTTATAACCACCTTGTCCCTTGATGAGATACCCTTGCTAATGAGGTGAGCCATGTAGAAAACTTTCCGTGCAACAGAGGCAATATGGTGGTAAAAAGTCAGTTTGCTATCAACCTGGATGCCCGAGTCTCTCATGACTGATTGAGTGATTAGGACCTTGTTATTAACTCATTACATTTGAGTGACGCCTCCAGGTGCATCTGCAGTTAACTCCTACTGATGCCTCTATGCGTCAAATATTACTTGTCATATTTGCATCGATAATTCTAAAAACCATGCTATGTACAAGGTTTTAAAAAATTTAATCTTAAAACGTATACAGTGACAAACTCAGCTGCATTAATATTTGACCTCTATCTAATGCAGGTAAAAAAGATATTAACTGTTGTTTTTATGATATTAATTTATATAGATGTAATGTTCAAATTTTTCTAAATATTACCAACAACCAAGTGACACAGAGAGAACTCCTTAGTCTCATATGAAAGTTCGCAGCTAGATGCATAAAATGCTGCTGACAGTATGTGTGTAACTTGATTGGTTGCTGAGATATTATGAGCTGTTCACAAAACATTGCAAATGTAATACTTACTGAGTTTACTGGCACTTATAAAACTTGTTTTAAGACCTAGAATCTAAAGAATACTACCACTATAAAAATACTTTGTTCTGAAGGATTTGCCATTTATTCTTCTTTTATAACCCCTATGGTTCCAGACATATGAACATTTGTTTGAAATGTGAGGACATAATTAGATTCTGTCAAAAGCCTTAGGCTCCACCCATTGGAAGTTAAGAGTGCAAACTTCCTGAGCTCCACTGAAGTGAATGAATTAATGTGATAATTTGTGGGGACGTCACTGTCTCCAAAGGGGATGATGATGCATTTTTTTGGCATTCAGTTTGATATCATGTTTCTGGCACTAGTCATTTGTTTGCGTGAGACCTTCATGAAGGATTTCCACATCACTAGTGGAACTAACAGCACCCAGCTTGCCGTCATCTGCAAACTTGGTCAGCCATAGCCCACTGGTTTTGGACTGCACTTCAGAAAAGTATATCTCAAAGAACAAAGGCCCCAAGACTGATGCCTGGGGTACACTGCTCATTACGGGTCGTCTGCTTGAGGTGGCTTCCCCTATTTTGATTGGATGGGTTCTATCAGTGATCCAGTTTTCAACCCATCTGGTAACATACTGATTGATGCCTAGTTGAGACAGTTTATCTATTATACCCTAGTGGGGAGTAGTATCAAAGGCTTTGGCCAGGTCAAGGTAGGTGGTGTGCACAGTCTTCCCTTCTTCCGTGGTTTTGGTGACTGTCTCAAAAAAGTTGACCAAATTTAACAGGCATGACCTTCCCTTTTCAAAACCAAACTGTGTGGGATCGAATGTTTGGAGGTTGCCAGTGTCCTTGTTAATGATGTCTATGATAATCTGCTTTGGCTGAATAGGATGCCTAATGGTGCTGCAAGTTCTTGCCTGAGTTCATGTATGATGCAGCCTGGGATGTTATCAGGTCCCATGGAGGCTGTATTTTTTGCCTGTGAGAGAGCAGTGATGATTTGCTCCACAGAGATAAGGGGAGGGAGGCAGGTGCTGGGGATGTCCTGATTTACTGATGGGAGGACAGAGGGATGAAGTTTTCACTGAACCTGTCTGCCAGCAGGTTGGCTATATCTGTGGTGTTTCTGTATGTTGTGCCCTTGACTAACAGTTCTGAGCAGATCTGGGTGCTTCCCTTGAGACTGGAGACATGTGCAAAGAAAGCCTTATGATTGTCTTTAGTAGATGTGACCAGTGTGCTTTGGAGGAGTTCACTATTGCTCTTATTTGCTTATTCAGGCTAAGGAGAAATTGCTACCAATTAGGCATCTGCTCCTTCTTGGTCCTGGATGGCAATTTTTTCATTTTATTATAGAGTTTATTTATTGCAGATGTCCACCAGACAGGTTTACTCTTCCTTGAGGAGGATGATTTTGTCCTGTCAGTTATTCCTGATTCTATGCAGCTATATAAATAGTTGTATAGTACTTTGGTGTAAGTTTGGACACATGTGCCCATTCCTATGGAGGGGGAGGGGGCTAAAAAGCTGTGTATAACATCCCTCAGGAGGTTGTAATCAGTTTTGAATAATTCTTTTTGCTTGGGGAGGGTTCGGGGGAGATGGCGACTTCAAAAGTGATCGCTTTGTAGTCAGATCTTACCAGGAAGAATGACACTGTAAGGATGCTGCAGTGGTTACTCATGTTGGGTACTACCAAGTCCAAGATATTTTCACCTCTTGTGGGGGTTTCAACCAGCTGGTCCAAGACAGTTGCATTGATGAAATCAAGGAATCTCTGGGCATTTGTGTTTTGGCATGAGTAATACTTCCAGTCTATGGTTGGATAGTTAAGGTCACCCAAGATCAGGATAAAGGGTTGAATCTTGATAGATTTGAAGAGGTCCAGATAGGTGGAGTGGGCATCTAGAGTCAAAGTTAGTGGTCTGTAGCTAGCTATGATTTGAATAGAGGTCCTGTTAATGGTTAACTGCACCTGAAGTGTCTTCTGTGTGTCATACTGTTTGACCAGTGTGGAGGTGTGCATGGCTTTTATATATATTGCTACTTCACCTCCTTTGGCTTTGCTGCCCACAGTTTGGGGTCTGAATGTATGATAGGACGTGTAACCTGGTATGGCTGGGGTGCTGTCATCATCTTTGAACCAGGTTTCTGTGACTGCACAAATGTCAGCATATTCCAGGGTTAAGAATGCTTGCAATTAGTGTAGTTTCATGTTTAGACTCCTAGCATTTAGCAGCATGAGCTTTACTTTGCGTTTTGATGACATTTTCATGTTTGTAGTTTTGACCTTATGGCATTGGCTAAAAAAAGGCACTATGGGGGAGGCAAGAGCCTTTGCCAGGAGCCTGAAGCTGAAGGGAGAGAGATGCAGGCCATCTCTGGCAAAGCATTGTGGCTTGTCAATCATGTCTTCCCAGGGTGTAAGGTACTGAATCACCTTGGAATGACACCAGAAACTAAGAAAATTGTTAAAGTCAATCATTTTCTGTTTGTATTGAGGCATCATTCTGGGTGATGGTAGAATAAACTTCAAGTAAAAACAAACAACTGGACGAAATAGCAAAAACAAAAGGATGGTACAAGAGCTAGGACCACTGAAATACGATGGTGATGGTAGAATGCTGCTTAAGGCTAGGAGCATACCTGCCTGGGGCACATATTCAGTGAGCTCGACCATGTCTCTCTTCGTATAGTCCAGGGAGGTACATCTCAAGTGATTCACACCAACATGGGCTATGACAGTCATTACAGTACCTGTTGTTGAGAGACTTAAGTGCATGAGTGACATGGCAGATTCTGGCACCTGACAAACTAACCGTGACTTTCTTTTTATTCAGCATGGTGAGGGGGCACATCTGTGTCTTTCACAATGGAGTCTCCTATGAATAATATTTAGGGTTTATGTTTAGGTCTTAGTGGCTGTGAGTCACAAGTGTGTGGACTATGTGTGGTGTGGTGGGCAGTGGAATTTGCATGGGTTTTTGCCTCAGAGGTCTCTTTTGTTTGGGTATGTTTTTGTTGAGAACCTCCGCATATGTGGGTGTGTTGTGTAGGTGTTGGTGGTGTTTGTGTTGACAACCTTCTCAGTACCAGATATACTGGCTTGCAAGGGAGAGAGCATTGTTCTTAATGTAATTGTGTCTCTCACAAATTGTGTTTCAAGGTCGTAGTAGTAGAAGGTTGACTGTGTACATGAGGCATTTGCTGCACTGTCTCAGGATGCCCATTTCAACCAGACTGGCAGGAGAAAGCATAGGAAATTGTCCATCTATACTTGTCAGAAACTGTGGGAGAGAGGAGAGGCCAAAGAGAGTTAAGAGAGTAAATTGTGGAAGGTCTAAGAGTAGTACTACTAGGTGATCACAGGAAGAGAAATTTGTGACTGGAATACCTCAAAAAGGGGTAAAAACATTGCGGTTGCAGCTCTGGATGCAGAAAACCTGTATCAGACTATGCTACTCAATTTAAGGGTAAAGAACACAGTAAAACTCGCAAAAAAAATACAGATTAACCACTTACAGACAAAAAAACAGAACTCACAGTATGAAAAAATACAGTTAATCAGTAATGAAATGCAGTAAGTCAGTAAATTGTTTTAAAATAGTGCAAATGTGATAAATTAACTCACAATCACAACAGTAAAACAGCTCAAACAAATAAAGTATAAGGCTACCAGCAAGCAGTGAAAAATGCAGCAAACTAAATGCAGTTCAACACCTAAGCACAAGCAGCAAAAAGTAAGAGGAAGCACAATTTTTTTTAGTAGAAAGTGAGGAGACAGAAGATAATCCAAGGTTAAGAAGCTAAAGGGGTGGGCCTTTACAACTGATCTCACTGTAGTCGGTAGAATGAGTTGATGTAATGGGACTCAGGAGAGTGTCCAGTATCAAATTTCTAGTAGAGGCAGGCAACTCAAAAGCCACCAAGCAGATCAGAACAGAGGTAAGGATTGAATTCACTAGGTCTAAAAAACAATTGCACAGTTTAAACAGTTATGCAGCAAATATTGTTTTAATTAGAAGTGCAAAAAACAGTTGAAAATAAGTAATTATCTTCTGAAGTCTCACAGCATAAAACAGCAGAGCAAGGGCAGAAGGCCTAACTCATTGCAGCTTTGAGCAAACAAGTGCAAACTGGTTTAAACACTGTCTATTTAAGGCAGAGAAACAAGAACCAGCCAAATTTTCCAATCAGAAAAACAGAGCCATGTGTAGTATCTCTTGTCAGATCAGACCAGACTGAATCCCATCACACAAAGAAACAGCCAGGCCTCTCTAGACAAAAGATTGTACTACAAGCTCTAAAGGTCACAAACAGTAATATATATTCAGCTCTATGTTATTGTTTTTCAAGTACAGCAACAAGTAAAATGCACAGAACAGAGAAACAAAAAAGGAGACAAAAATCAGAACAGAGGTAAGGATTCAATTCACTAAGCCTAAAAAAACGTTGCACTGTTTAAACAGATATGCAGCAAATATTGTTTTAATTAAAAGTGCAGAAAATAGTTTGAAAATAAGTACTTATCTTTTGTAGTCTCAAAGCATTAAACAGCAGAGCAAGGGCAGAAGGCCTAACTCACTGCAGCTTTGAACAAAGAAGTGGATCAATTTAAACTGTATAAGTACCCCATATGGTGTGGATATAAGCTGGAAGAAGGTGACTAAAATTTGTCCCACTAGGCTACATACATGCTGACTCCAGTTACAACATTCTTCAGTGCTACTCTGTTACTAAAATTAACTGCAGCTTTTTGAGTAAAAGAAAGTGACAAATGGTCAGTTCATGACTGAGAAGGATTCACTCCTTCCAAATTCAATGAAGGGTTTATTGCAGCAAAAAGAAACATCTACTAATGGGCTGGAAAAGTAGCTATCATGAAATAAGACGATGAGATGCAAATATTGCAAAAACAACTCATCAGTCCTAGGAGCATGTGTCTTGCATCCATCAAAGGTCATAAACCCACCATATGTGGATGAAATGAAATCCAAAGTATAAACAAAGGATTCCAGAATTCACTTCTCTTAGTATATTGTGGTTATCCAAGTAGTACACTTACGACATTATGAAATCCTGTCTCTGATTCCATGCAAAGGTCCATCAATAAATATGAAATCCTGTCCCTGATTCCATGCAAATATCCATCAATAAACTTCTTCCAGATTCTCTGTTCTAGACCACCTGAACTTCACACCTTTCCCTTTACTTCTGTCTTTGGAGTATGACATTGTATCAGGTTGTAGCTAATTTACACTGGACCCCATATCATTAGTGGGCATGTGTTAGACAGCAGGGAATGTAAAAGTAGATAAGCAAGGGCATAAAAATAAATGTGGACAATGCTAGGCCTGCAAAACCTTTCTAGACACTCTTGGCACTTACTTCACCCAAACAATCATAACACATATTTTGTGCTTGGCTGGTGAGAGTAGAGTAACATAACCTGGGAGTATGCCTTAATAAGAATAGAAATTTTGGAAGACAGCAGATTTTATTTCATTTAGTTTAGCTAGAAAAGAAAGCTGCACATATATATTATAGATCTCAGATCCCATAGAAATGTTCTGAACTCATATCTATAAGACCAGCAAAACCTTTATGAGAGTAACAGCCTTATAAGTTTGTTGATTAATTATGTCAATGTTTGTCCCATGGTGTTCTGTCACTTAAAGCCTACTCCAGCATTTAATGGAGAAACCACAGAATACCGTTTATTCAAATTAAGGGCCAAGATTACCACAAAGTTATCCAAGACACTAAGTATACTTTCAAGGCTTATTGCCAGATTCTTAACCCAAATCAACTCCATTACCATCAGACCAGGAGTATGTGATGGTCTCTCATGCATAAGCTAGCTCCAAACATACCTTCAATTTTATTCCATCAGGGATAACAATTTCAATGGACAAAATAAATAGCAGTGGGTAAGTGAGCATCCTTGCCCTGTGGCTCTAGAAAGGACAAACAGTCTCAAGCAAAAAAAAAAAAAAAAACATTTTTAGACACTTGTGCCTTAGTTTTCTTATAAAGAGTTCAGCACACTTCCACAAGTAGGGCCCAGATTCCAAAGAGTGCTAAGGTTTATCACTAAAAACTCCAATCCAGGGGATCAAAGGTTTTATATAGAGTGAGGCAAAGTGCCACAGCTGGAGTCTGATTGCCTTGAAACACTTGATTAGGTTATGCATTAAAACTATGGAAACCAGCTGCTATGTCCTCTAGTCAATAAACAATGACAGATCTTGGACTAACTGCTGAAGTAGTTTACTTGGATCTTTTTAAAGTTTTTAACACCTTACATCATTATTCTATTATAAAAGTAATGTTGAAGTATAGATTTCATCAATTCCTCACTAACTGGATGCTGGCATGGCTCACTGGTAGCTCACAATCCCCTGGATTCTCTATGCCTTGCATTGCACGGCATGCAAGATCAGTGCAGGAGCTCTAACAGGCAATATGTTTGCTGTGTGATCCAGGAACAGCCTGCAGGGGTGTGCATGAGTGCTCCTGCACTAATCCTGCATGGACTAAGCCCTGTATGCAAATCACCCCATTTGCAAGAGAAATCCATGCAAATTAGGTGAATTTGTGATCCAGGAAGCTTGCAACCGGCCGTGTAGGACTAGTGCAATCTGCAGAAATGTACCTTGTTACTAACCGAGTACATTTCTGCAAAATCCAAAATGGATATGTGACAGCTACAAATCAAGGCTGCATATCAGTTAGGAAGCATGCCAATGACCAAGTATAAGGCCATTGGCATTGCAAACAGCCAAATAAAATTAAAAAATCAACTTTTATTTTTTTTAGCCGATCTCGGCTGTTTAAGCGTAGGGCAGCGGCGTGCAAACAGGATTGGGGGGGATAACAAAATAAAACTAAATTAAGCATTCAAACTAAAATCACTATTCTGCCATGCAAGTCAATGGCAGGTAGAAGACAACATGGCCAGTGAGTAGTGTTTGCTAAGGTGGGAGGCTGAGTGTGAGACCTGTGACTATGCATTAGCAGGCAATCCTTTGCAAATGAGGGGAATGGAAATGAATCCCAGTTTTCCCTAGCATGCTAGTCAGGTCCCAACAGTGTAAGAGTATGAATAGCTTGGTGCAGGCCTAGGAGTTAGCTGACATCATGGGGGTGTGTGTCAGGCATACTGTAAGTGGGTTGGAGCCCTGTGGCCCGGGTCTGCTCCTAGCTTAGCACAGCTAAGCTAGGGGGATTGTCTGAATCTGCCTAGCACTTTTCACATTGCCTAAGTGGTGTGCACGCCACACACTGGGTTTTAAAGGTCTTACAAAAAGTTAAACCAGGAAATAGCAGCACTGTACACATTTGAGCACTCTGTGGTGCGCCCCTGGGCTTAAACAGGAAGGAAATGTGAAGGGAAAACAGCAGTAGGAAGGTAATCTAGGAGAACTAGCATAGCTGGCAGGTGAAATGTATCAGAATCAGCCAATTACACAGGCAGCAGACCAGCCCAGCCCAGAATACTACTATAATCTATGCAAACACCTTCCCCTCTGGTTTTTCTCACACTCTACACTACTAGTGTAAACAAGCGGGGAACTTTTAACACTCACAACAGCAAAATGATAGGGGCTGCAATAGCTATCAT
The DNA here is from genome assembly GCF_019279795.1 of Protopterus annectens. NCBI lineage: Eukaryota > Metazoa > Chordata > Ceratodontiformes > Protopteridae > Protopterus > Protopterus annectens. The sequence continues at coordinate 1,069,448,279 of NC_056747.1, read as the reverse complement.
ACAACAACTTGTGGAAGAGGCTGAAGGAGGTGAGGATGTGAATGCTGTCGACCAACCAACAGTGAGGAGATGGAGAAGAGTGTACAGATGCAGGGTAACCTACCAGGGGCTACATGAGCTGGAGATAGTGAAGCACTATAGTGTGGACAGGGACCTCCTACAGCAAATCGTTGAGCTGTGTCAGCCACACCTGTCACACAGAACTAACAGAGTGGAACCCATCCCAGTGGATACCAAGGTATGTGAAGGTCTAAGAATAATAGCTGCAGGTACCTTCCAAAGGCCAACTGGGGATATGATGGGGATCTCACAGGCATCAGCATGCAGAGTACTCTACCTGTTCCTGGATACCATGTCAGCACATGTCAGTGAGCACGTATATTTCCCCAACACCCATTGGCCAGCAATATGTAACTGTTCCACCAAATAGCAGGATACCCTGAGGTAGTGGGTGTTATAGACTGCACTCACATATGCATCAAATCATCACCCAGTGAGTGGGGTAGGGTCTACATCAATCGCAAGGGCTTCCCCTCCATCAACTGCTAGGTCATGTGTGATGCCCAGGGCATAATAATGAATGTGTGTGCTGGCTGCCCTGGAAGCTATCACGATTCCCACATCTGGCATCTGATACAGCTGTACCAGAGATTTGCCAATGGGGACATCCCTCACGGTCACCTAGTGTGGGATGCTGGATATGCGCTATAGCCGTGGCTGATGACACTCATCAGAAATGCACACACACACACACACACACACACACACACACACACACACACACACACACACACACACACACACACACACACACACACACACAAGAACTCCATAATGAGGCACACGCACAGACCAGAATTATAGTAGAGCATGTATTTGGGATGCTGAAGTCATGGTTCTGGTGCCAGGACACATCTGGTGGAGCCATGCAGTACTCACCAAACTACATGTACCCAAATTGTCCTCGTTTGTGCCATGCTACACAATATGATCCTGAAGAAACAGCTGCAGCAGGAACAGCATGGGGCAGGGCCACACAGTACCCCACCATTGCCAAGGCCTGCACAGGCACAGAGTGACTCAGAGGAAGAACAACCTGAGCCTGCCCCAGTAGGCAGAAGAAGGCACACCCAATATCCCCTGGCCTTGTCAAAGAGGCAACGCATAGCACATACACTGACACAGGAGGGACCCAGGGAATAACACCTCTCTCTGACTCTCACGTACAGTAAAAGGGATGGCAAACATTACACTACCTGTGCTCAACCATGTGTAGGGAGTGTACTATGTACATTCAACATAGGCAGCCCTGCAGCGCCACCCTCAATTCTGGGGCACCCACAAGGTAAGTGACTCACACATGCCAGTCAGGGGGGTTCACATACCCAACAACAGTCACAGCCAGCAGGACAGGTGTAGGCAAACACAAACAAAGACTGTGCCATGGCCTCTGAATGAGGCCTATGGGTAAATTACCCCCCCCCAGGCCTACACAGACAGACTACAGCAGGACAGGCAGTGGGACATGAGTTCTGAAGGGTAGGAAGTCAGAAACTAATATGTAGGTAAATAAAAGCTAATATCTGTAGTACACTGGTATGCCACTAGTCAACATGATAGGTAAGACTACAGAATGAAATGGAGTACCTGACATACCAGTACAGTCATAGCAAATGTGTACAAGTGGCAGGTTTGCTCCCCATCCTACGTAGACATGCAGTAACAGTCAGGTGTGCCCCCTCAATCCTGTGTAGAAATGTAGAAATAGTCAGGTGTGCCCCCCATCCAATGTAGAATGTAGTAACAGTCAATGCCAAATGATCGACAGATACCCTGCAGAAACAGTATGCTACCTGTAGGTGTACAACACATAGGTCAGCACTGTAGTACAGGCCCACACATTCAATACAGATGGGCATACGGGGTATGCTCACACACTTAGAGAAATTAAGGCAATGTCAATCAACAAAATACTGAAAGGTCATACTGGGCATGCTCACACACCTAAACACATGAAGGCCATGTCTGCAAACACCAGTGGACCAGACATATCTGGCAGTTGCAGATGTTAGTGCAGACACTCCTCAGTATACACCACACATGCTTTGCACACACACAGTGGACAGAAATACAGACATATATCTATGGACAACACACTACAATAAGCCAAAGGTAGACATAGATAGATGTGTGGAAGAGGGTGACTGTGACAAGGAGCCTTCCAGGCCTATCCCACCCAACACACAGCCATAGGGCCACAACCACATGAGGTTCAGATGTCACTCACTGTAGATACTAGCCACCAGTATCTGTCAGCATTACAGACTATGTGGTGCACGTGCTAGCTATGCATCATGACTGTACAAGGAAGTAGTCATCTAGCAGCTGTATATACTTACCTGTGGAATATGACCCTGTGTGTGCCTGCATGTGGTGTGTCAACCTCTAGATGAATGGGTTATGACTCATACACACACAATGCCCTCCATATAGCCTTACTATGACAAGCCTGCTGAGGTCATCCACTGTAAAATTCACCTTTGGGAGAGCTGTAGCCTAGTAATCTCTGTGGCGTGTCCCATAACTGCATACTGTGTAGTGTGATAAACTAGCTAGGTAGGAGTTACAATCCCGGACATGGCAACTGTGGGTGTCTTTGTGTGTGTGTGTGTGTGTGTGTGTGTGTGTGTGTGTGTGTGTGTGTGTGTCTGTGTAGAGAGCAATGCTTTTTAGGGTAGTCACACACCCTACAATTCACATGCTCTACTTTGGTAAGGCTGTTGATGTCATCCACCCAGAAATACACCTCTGTGAAGGTTGTAGCCCAGTAATCTCTGTAACGAATCCTATAACTGCATACTGCTGTAGTGTGATAAATTAGATAGGTAGGAGTTCTAATCCCAGACTTGGCAAGTGTGTGTGTGGCTGACTCTGTGTAGAGAGCAATGCTTTTTAGGGTAGTCGCACTCCCTACAATTCAAATGCTCTACTTTATCAAGGCTGCTGATGTCATCCACCTAGAAATACACCTCTGGGAAGGTTGTAGCCCAGTAATCTCTGTAGTGCATCCTATAACTGCATACTGCTGTAGTGTGATAAACTAATTAGGTAGGAGTTCCAATCCCAGACTTGGCAAGTGTGTGTGTGTGTTTGTGTGTGTGTCTGTCTGACTCTGTGTAGAGAGCAATGTTTTGTTAGGCTAGTCACACTCACTGCAATTCAAATGCCCTACTTTGGCAATACTGCTGATATTCACTGTGAAATACACCATTGGGGAAGGAGAATTTCAGTAATCTCTGTGGTGCATCCTATAACAGCATCATGCTGTAGGGTGATATAGAACTCTGGTAGGGGTTGTATCCCCACACATGGCAGTGGTGGATATTTTGTGTGTGTTTCTATGTTTGTGCAAGGAGCAATGCATTTTAGGCTAGTCACACTCACTACAATTCAAATGCCCTATTGTGGCAATCCTGCTGATGTCATTCACTGTGAAGAACACCTTTGGGGAAGGAGAACTTAAGTGATCTCCATGGTGCATCCTATAACAGCATCATGCTGTAGTGTGACATAGAACTCTGGTATGGGTTCTATCCCCCACACATGACACTGGTGGATGTTTTGCGCGTGTTTCTATGTTTGTGTAGGGAGCAATGCATTTTAGGCTAGTCACACTCATTACAATTCAAATGCCCTACTTTGGCAATCCTCCTGATATCATTCACTGTGAAATATACCTTTGGGGAAGAAGAGCTCCAGTAATCTCCATGGTGCATCCTATAATGGCGTAGTGCTATAGTGTAATATACTAGTTAGGTAGGAGATCTAATCCCAGACATGAGAGGTGTGTGTGTGTGTGTTTGTCATTCGTATCCTGTGTTGTGGTGGTTGTGAGTGTGTAACAATTGCACTCAATGTGGAGCGGGTTTTGCAAACTTCTTATATGGTGGGCCAAGTATATATCACAATGTCCATCATACAGGGATAACAGATGTGAAATCGCCAACAGGCTGGGGTGCAAATCCATACCCTTAAATGTAACATCAATGCCAGCTGAACAATGTTAGTAAGCCTTGTATTACCCAGGGTACACTCTCAAGCCATGTCACATACACACACACAATTGCCTAGGCAACAGCTGTTATGTTAGTAGTATCCTGCATATTGCCTCCTGATAGTAACCATGGTGTGATTGCAGTGGGCTACAGAGGGCATGGCACCCTGTCCATCAGTCCAATAGGCATGTACATGCCAACAGTGCACCTCCCCCTTGTTCCCCACTGGACACCTGCAACAGCTGTGGTGCCATCAAATGTGACCCACAAAGGACATAACATGCCTGAAACACAAGCCCTGTATGTACAGATGTCACTGACACCAGGGAATACAGGTATCATGCTATCAATGTAGGTGCAGGGCCAACACACAGTCCATGAACAGTTCCCGCCACATGAGGCCAGGACTGGCACATCTGATGATAATGATCAGTGTACACAACATAGGCCAGACACCCCAGGTACAGTTCCACTTGTCACTGTATATGCATGTGGGAGGTGTGCACATCCCAGACACTGTCCATATCAATTACTAAGGAACATATACATGGCAAGCAATGCACAGCATTGGTCACACGATATAGTCACTCAGGTGACTGGATGGTGAATACAATACCTACCTGTGAGGGCAACTGCTGACACTACAGCCTTGAGCCACAATGCAGACCATTGTCATGTGGCCTGATGGCAAGGTATACCCATCACCTAGCCTTGTATAGCTGTCTGGCACAGTCAACCACAACACACCCATGAAGTAGTGCACACATGCATGTCAGTGCTTGCACCGTGTCTGTGTGTGTGATGTATGATGTGTATGACCACATTCACACTAACTACAACCACCATTGGCATACTGAAGCATGTTGTCTGATGTCAGACACCTCCACATACCCTTTGCACATATAACCTCCGTATGACCACTGTGGTGCATGTGATACCTGCACAGTACTGTGTTGTGGCAATCCCACTAGTGATGAGTTGTATTCCTGGGCCTGCCAAGTGTGGCAATGTGTGTGTCCCTGTAAGAGTGTGGCTGTGTTGACACTGACACCTGTTCATGTGGGCAGGCACGGGTACTACACCTACCACATAGTTACCATATCCCTGTTGCAGATGTCACTCACCATCACATATACGTTCTGAGGGTTCCCCAACATGTACCCTATGTGACGCATCCAATAACTGCATGGACATGTGATAGCACTGCATAGTAATTGGGGTTTGAAACCCTGTACTGGTAAGTGTTACTCCCCCACCCCTCCCTGGCTTTTCTGTGCCTCTGTTTGCCTCACTTACTCCCTCTCTGGTGGATGTGGAGACTTATACCTGCTTTGCTTAGGCAGCAGCCTGTGTATTTTAAGTGATGCTCAGGATCAGCTGATGGTTTCTGTACAAATTGCAGCCCTCCTCTAGCTGATTGCATGTGGAACAGCTGTGGTAGCATTCCCATATCCAACTGCATGGAAACACACACCAATATCTTAGGAACATCATGTTGCTGTTGGGCCTTTCATTCACGGTGAGCAGGAACTTGATCTGTTGTTTGGCAAACAGCATCTCAGATGGATTGGAGTGTATCTCTAACAACATACACTGTGGAGACAGGCCAACACACAGGAGGGGGGTGTGCCTGACCTGACTACAGATTGTAAGTGCTGCTATACTGCATTTGGAGTAATGTTGGTTTAACAGGGTGTGTGTGGATATGGCTGTCCTACATGTTTATATACCTGCCATGTCACTGATATGGCCAGTGTGTGGTGCCTTTTGTTTCAGGTGTTACCCCCTGAGCACCTATCTGTGAACTGCAGAAGAAAGTGTGAGGATTGCAGTCTGTAGATGGTGGCAGCCGTGACACTTAAAGACTTCAAATCCCTCATAGGATATATGGTGCAACAAACCCCATTACAACAGTAAATGTATGAGGTTATCACAGCAGCATGACAATACTGGCCCTGTGTATGTGCCTCCAGCCACAACCCTGACAACCTTTGTACATATGTCATGCAGTAAGGGCTGCATATGTACTGTACACCATAATTAGTGACATCAAATCTGGTAACAACCCAGTGAGATATCAGACTGCTACACATGTAATGTATAGTAGGGGTTATATTTGATGACATAACCTGGAAATTATGTGGTTGTGTGTACAGTACTGAGGTCTGTGTACTTATATTGATTGTCAGCAGTGTGTGTATTGTTAATATGTACCTTGGCCTGTGGTAGATGTCATTGGTCTTGGTCCTGTTCTATCTGATTTTACATGCTGCTCCACTGTATGTTACCCTATTGGCTTACATGTTTGTAGTGCCATACACACACATGTTCCATACCACAGAAAGGTAGCAGACCACACTGTGTAGTGGCCCAGTATATGTAGGGTTACTGTGTGGGTGGCACATATGAGGTTGGTATTGAATAGATAGTCCATATACTGTAATAATACACTAGCATGCCATATGTAGCTGTGGCTGTGTTCACATTGGTTGTGGTTATGCACTTACACACAGGTGTATATTACTCTGTGCCATGGCATGCCTGTAGAGCCAGGTATGCCATACAGACTTTTCTGTTTGTCAGTGTGCTTGTGATGGTGTCTATTGTGCCTTGTTATGTGACAGTTACATCCCAGTGTGTCAACTGAGGTCTTTACCACCTAGGGATTGTCTACAGAGTATAGTTAGAGGCTACTGAACTATACACCTGCATTACTTACCATTGATTTTTGGTATCCTGTGGCCCAGTCTGTCTTTACTATTGTGCTACTTGATGGCCTTGGCCTGGACAGCAACATTTGTTAACATTTCTGGACTACTGTATTAGTATACCTGTTTCACAGTTGCATTACTCAGTTTATAAGGATGTCCGTGTCTAAACAGCTATATGACATGACATATACAACTGTAATAGTACAAAAATAAAGCTTTCCCATTTATGCACACCTGTGTGTGGTGTTATAGCCTTTGATATCTCTGTGGGTATATGTTGTAGGCAATGAATGTCATTTGTATGGGTGGCTTATACAGTCTTCAGTTGGTAAGGTGGTAACTGTAGGAATAGTGGCTATTCTATATTCTGAGCATGTACTACATATGTAAATTAATGTACATAGCCCTGTGTGTGTATGTGTAGTTACATATATATATATATATATATATATATATATATATATATATATATATGTATACATATATATGTATATCTGTATCTGCATATATGTGTCTGTGTATATGTATCTTAGGGATGCTCATGCCGTGTCTGGCCCTGGTTATGGAATCTGCAACACTTGGTAGTGTATTGCAGGGGGGACGTAACATTGCATGTGGACATATATGTTTTTGTTATTTCCCCATTGTTATCTACAGATGTATGTCCGTATATATATATATATATATATATATATATATATATATATATATATATATATATATATATATCTGCTGACATATATATAACCTGCCATATATACTTAGACATATAGATGTAGACATACATATATATAGATGAAGACATTTGCATGTATATATGTTCATATATATTATATGTATGTATATATATATATATATATATATATATATATATATATATATATATATATATATATATATATATATAGATATGTTATATCTGTTTATATATTAATATATTTACACACACACATACATCTAAATGCTGGAATACTTTCGCTGTACTGTTGAATGACTGGGCTGGATGGTATGATTTTGAAAACATCAAGGTTATGTATATGTGACATGGCTTAGTGGTAAATCACTTTGGCTATGGTGTGCAGGGTCCTGAGTTCGAACCTTGCAGAGACTGTTTATTTTGTTGCTGGGCAGAACATGGGCTGTTGGATACAGAGTGATTAAGGCAGTTTAAAGCAGTTGTAAGTGGGTTTGCGCAGAGATTAACACTGCTAATGCCTGGTTACAGTTTCTTATACTCTGTTAGCTTCTGAATTGCTTAACCTGTGTAGGCATTGCTTATCCCTGTGCAAACAGGCTTAAATCCACTAACTGCTGCTTAAAAGCGCTTACTCCTGCTTACCCCCGTGCTAATTTCTTTAAAAGAAAAGAAAAAAGGTTTGATAGGAAAGTGGTGAAAAAAGGGGCACAAAGAGGGAAAGACAGTAAGAAAAATAGCCAGGGATGTACAGGAAGGGTGTAGGGAAGGTCCATAGCTGCCCATTTCTTCTACAGCAACAGCTGTGCATATACATTGAGTTTGGAGGTAGACTTGGACACTCAAACCCCTGGCAGTGGGTGAGGACAACACTAATATGCTGTGATGCCAATTACACGTGTCCAGTGGACATGTGTGCGAAATGGACAGCTATGTATGGGGTGAGATTTATTTGTGGGAATAGAGTGCCCTTTTTTCTTTTTTCAAGTGAGAGTGGGATGCTGGGGAGGGGTAGTAGGTATATTTGGAGAGGTGGGTTGGGTAGGTTAACAGACAAGACAAACAAGACACATACAGAGGCAGTACATGACACATGTGGGGGCTAAACATCTTGATGGGGAGGGGTGATGGGATATCGAAAGCCCACAAGCCCTCTAGTGTAACAGTGGGACTGAGGTCACCATGCAGGGACAGTCACTAGTGCACCTTCACAGCCCCAAAGGTGGCGGTGCTGAGGGCTGAGTCACAGAGCCAGGCTGACCCTCTAATCATGACATGTGGCCCTCGAGCTGGTGTAGAAGACCATCAAACTGCTGGTCGATCTCTCTACACATCACGGCTCAACCTGACGACAAGTGACAGATGCCTGTCCATGCCCACTCCCAGGGGGGCGAGACCCATCCCCTGAGGTGGTTCCACCTGATGGTGGTTCAAGACCAACAGACAGGGAGGTCCTGGGTTGGGCCACAGACATGCTGGTGCCTGGTGCCACGGTCAGCTGAGGTGGGACAGGTGGGTCCACTGGGACCGGCCTTCCCAAGCATGCTATAGCGTTTAGATTTCATCATCATATGTGGGTTAGTAATAGTCAACACATTCCAGGGTTAGGTATAACAGCATGCATAGATATTCCCATTAACCCAGACACCAGATAAGGAACAGCTGCATGGCAAACAGAACATTTTCATATATGGGACCACAGTGGTAATAAGAACAGCATGCAGGTACATTGATGGCACCATGCCACCAGTGTTGGAAAAATTCAGTATAACACATGTATGGGAACCATTAAAATATTTATCAAACAACTGGACATTATCAGAGTCATTACATACCAGTTGGGGTGGGTATGTACTGTGGGTTGATTATTGTTGGAGATATGGTGGGAGGGAGAGAAAGATGTCAATTAACAACTAGTATATTCCTGTAGTCCACATTACTTTCCTAGTCAGTGCTGTTATCTGTACCTTACAAGTCTTACTGCACTACCCTATAGCCTTAGTTCGGACAGTGATATGGTTGTCGTCATCGTTACACATGAACCAGTTTTACCTGAAGTATACACCTCTTACCTGGTATACCTGTGGAGGGACTGTTTGTTAACACTAACTGTTTCTACATATACTCCCAGATTCCAGGTTGATGTTTTGCACATAGCTATCCAACTCTTTCTGCACAGACTCTGGCCATGTGTTGACCACATGCTGGTGTGCTGGGACATATTTAAAATATTGCCCTCTTCCCCTTTTAGTGACCTGACACACGCATATACATGCTTTCCTACACAGTTATATTATGTAGCACAGTGTGGGTGACAGTGACCAGTGATACTTTATTATTCAGAGAAACTGCAACAATCACAATTCCCTACAATACCAGAGTGAACAGTATCAGTACAGGTTATAATGGTCTGTATTCCTCAGCACAGTTTTCATATCCAAAGTACCTGTGGGAGCAATGTTTGTTAGCACTACCTGACTGTTGCCACACAAAGTTCCAGATTACACATTAGTATTATGCATATAAATCTCACTCTGTTGATGTACACACTCTGGTCACAGCTTGACAACATGGGATTGTAGATAGGACATACTTGAAATATTACTCACCTAACAGTTTTAGGGGTTGCTACAGTGACAGGTGTATTCTCATAGATGTTTGACAATCACTTTTATTCCCTGTTTGCTGGCTAAACATCTGGGATCATCCCACAGACTTACCAGGGGGACAGGCAGTAGATATGGGCACATATACTGGACATTCTGGACTCATATGTACAGTTGTGGAGTATGATTCTGTATGCAGCCTAATTCCATTCCCAGGATTCAGACCATGGCTGTGACTGCTACAACTTAAACACTGTCCATCACAGTTGTGTCTGCTATATAGATATTGCTGTATATCTCCTATCTGCTTTCTGCCTTATTAACAACCTGTGCTTTTGCATTCTGACCTTGTATTACAACACTCTTATACAAATTTCCTAGACTGTTATATGTTGTAGGACAGTGTGGGTGACAGTGATGTGTAATACCTTATTATTCAGAGCAACTGCATATCATTCTTGTATTTCTGGGCACAGTGTTGGTATCTGACAGACCTGTGGGAGGAATGTTTGTTAGCACTACCTGAATGTTCCCACACACAGTACCAGATTCCACATTACTATTATGCACATACATCTCACTCTGTTACTCTATACACTCTGACTACAGCTTGACAAGTTGGGGTGTAAATGTGACATACGTAGCTTCTTATTCATATTTGATGGTGCAGTGGTGCAGCGGTAGCATTGTCTCCTCACAGCAAGAGGTCCTCCGGTTCAATTGTCAGCTTGGGTGTCTTCTGTGTGGAGTCTGCATGTCCTCCCTGCTTTCATGTGGGTTTCTTCTGGGTACTCTGGTCTCCTCCCACGTTACAAAGACATGCATCTGGAGCATTTCTCCCTAAGCATCCGCTGAAAATTGGCTTTGTTCCAAGTTGGACTTTCCCAGTTAACAAATGTTAAATAAATAAAATAAAAGTAAAATTAAGGTATTGGGGAGTTGCTAGTGTGCCAGCTTTGTTCTCTTAGATTTGTCCCCCCCAGGGAGACAGGTTGATAAGCAACAGATATGGGTCACCTTACTGGACATTCTGGACATATCTGTACAGTTGTGGGGTATGATTCTGTATGCAGACTACTACCACTGGCAGGATTCGAACCGTGGCTGTGTGTGCTAAAAAAAACAACAGTTCACATCTCAGTTACATGTGCTATTCAGTTTTTGTTGTCCACATTTTCCCTGTTTACTGTCTATGTGTCACTCAGTTGTACTAAATGGAGTCTGGGGATTACACCTGTCATATACAGGCATTCCTACACATTCAATTTATGGTGCACATTGTGGGTAACAGAGTGCTTACTACAACAGTACTATTACATGATTGCAAATCTACATTACCATATGATATGAGAATATACACATGCAGTCCAGCAGTCAGACCTATTTTATCAGGCTATTACAATTTTATTGACATACAAACAATATGAGACTCTTCTTGCCATATTCTCTAGTGTATGCAGTACTTGCCCTGAACAATACCGGTTTTATACAGGCAATTAATTTACTACTACTTTTAGTTTTATTTTCTATGACAGTAAATGCGTGAGTATTACTGACCTGCCTCGCATTGCAACCTCGCCAGGTGACTGATGTGGGCCTCCTGGTTCGTGGCCCGCTCCATTGCAGCTGTGGGGGACATGAGAGGAATATTTAGCCATACATATCCATGATATGCCTGAGCTGGCAATTATTACACACATACTGGGGTGATACTTACACATGACTGGAGCATCCCTTGCTGCTCTAGCCTCTTGGAGCCACTCCTCCAAGATGTCCACCTTACACTGCTTCAGGTCGGCATAGTGGTGCCTGATCTGCTCACTAGTTTGGGGTATGCCAGTGGTACTGGTGAGGTCATGGGCAAGAAGGTCCCAGGCCTCCACCTTATATTGGGAGCCCTGGTACTGGCCCTGCAGCAGTCTCTGATCATGGTCTTTGACAAGGAGTCCTGCCAGGACCTTGGACTCCTGGATGCACCAGCACTGCACCCGAAAGCGCTCACCTTCTCCCCTTACTGCCATAGTGTCTGCAAGGGGAAGCTACAACCAGTTATGAGATGTATTCCCATCTCTTGGGTTTAAGTAGGGCCAAATTCCCACACTTTTCCATGATTGGCTGGTTTTGAAAAGACTAAGCTTTGGGCAAACCTGCTTACCTATGGTTAGCATTGTTTAAAGGGGTATACCACTGGGCACAATGAGTTAGCTGCCCTACACATTGCTTACACCTCCTAAGCTGCCCTGCGCAATGCTTAGCATTGCTTACATTAGTCTCTCTCTGCATTATAATTCCTTTTTGGCACTGAGTTATTATTCATTACACCTTATATGTATGCCTGGTATCCATGATTGATGTGTATGTACACTCTATGGGGTCCTTGTGTTTCATTAGGGACTTCAACACTCTGTTATAATTACACCTCACTTCTGGGCTTACTGCTGTACTCCAGTTCATGTATTTATGTTATGTAGTGGGTTGTGGAACATATGACTGTATACTGATTCCTTTCACAGGTTCAGGTTTGTTTTACTATGGTAAGGACTTGTTTGCTGATACCTCATTCTTCTGTACATCTGTGATGGCTTGGTGATTAACTACTTTGACTATGGTGTATAGGGTCCTGGGTTTGAGACCTGTATGGCTGTTTATTTTGTTGATGGGCAGAACAAGGGTCATTGGATACAGAGTGATTAAGGTACTTTTGAGCATTTGTAAGCGGGTTTGTGTGACGGTAAGCACTGCTAACCTGCCGTTACATCTGCTTACTGAGAGTTAGCTTTACAATTGCTTAACCAGTGTAGGCATTGCTTACCGCTGTGCAAATGGGTTTAAGCCCTCTTACTAGTGCTTAAATATGCTTACTACTGCATATTTGTGCTTAAACCTGCTTACTAGGGCCTTATTCATTATGATACTGACACCTCATATGTGCATTTACTGCAGTACAGCAGTTCATAAAAATATGTTATTTAGTGGGTTATGCAACATAAATATTACTCATAACATGCTTTGCCATGGAAAATGGAATGTGCTGCAGTGGGACTCGAATGGGGAATGCCTGCTTGTAAGGTGAATGCTCTGCCCACTACACTATTGCTATGCTGCTTCATTTGCATATATCTTCTTTGTTATCCTCTTCAGCCCTTTAAGCTGCATTAACCGTAGCTAAGTGATGGGCACACCAGCGCACCTATGGTTAGCTTTAATCGGATTTAAAAAAAATAAAGGGTTTCTTCATTTTATTTATATATACTGTTGCTGTTGTACACAAGAAGACTGTTGGTGGGGATATGTGGTCACCTATGAGCGGTCTCGCTCATTTCATACCCCTTTCTACTGTTCTTCATTGCGGAAGCGTGTATATTCTGAGAGCTCTGCTCTCAGACATGCCCTCTGCACTCTTACACGCTCCGTGTAAGCCTAGGAGCTCAGGCAGCGTGCCTCATTACTATGCATGGCGCTGCCATCCTGGTCCTAATTGGCTGCCTCTGTGCATGGATGAATAGTAAATCCAGGGGAATGTGTTTCTATCTTGGGGTCTTATTCTGACTATTTACGCATACTTCAGGTACTGGTTTTGGGACCACTTTTGTTTAATTTATTTTTTTCTAAAACCCTATTAAATCAATAATTTTGGGTGAATAAACACTCTGATGAATATAAGTTACTTTTTTAGTGCAATCCAGTGACAATTTAAGTAGCATAAACAAAGTATTAGTTAGCATCAGTTAGTGGGTTAATGAATATGGTCTTTCTTTTAGTTCTGATAAATGTAAGATTCAGTTCTTTGGACAAATTCTTTCTTTACAATCAACATTTCTGAATAGTACAGCCTTGGCAGTCATTAAGGAATTTAAAGATTTAGGTGTTACTATCAATAGGGCGGCCATGGTGGTGCAGCGGTTAGCGTTACCACCTCACAGCAAGAGGTTCTCTGGTTCAATGCTCAGCTGGGGTGCCTTCTGTGTGGTGTCTGCATGTCCTCCCTGTGGTCGCGTGGGTTTTCTCCGGGTGCTCCGGTTTCCTCCCACATCACAAGACATGCTGTAGGTGGATTGGACACTCTAAATTGGCCCTAGGTGCAAGTGTGTGCATGTGTGTGCCTTCTTTGGAAGGTTGGGTGCCAGGCTGGCAACTCGACACCATAAAACTCCACTGCCAATCATGAGCAGACAGGTGATCTGCTGTGGTGACCCCTAACCGGGAAAAGCTGAAAGAAGAAGAAGAAGGTGTTACTATCAATATTAGGCTTGCCTTTGATCAGCGTGTTACCTCTATCAAAAGTAAAGCTATATGTTTCTTGGATATTATGTTAAAATCTTTATCTCTCATGGATGTATCCTATCTGGTCTGACTTTATGTATTTCACATAGACAGTTCAATTGGCTGGAGTCTGTACAAAACTCGTTTACCAAGCATATTACATCTATTAGAGACTGGGATTACCCTGAGAGAAATATAGGAAATTAAATTTGTACTCACTCTATTACAGATATTTTAGAGGAAAAGCAAGATTAGCATTCAAATCATTCAGTGATGATCTTTTACAGTCAATGCTTAACTTAACCATGTGCAAAACTACTCTGACATTTAAACATAGAAACATTGTTATTTCCAAGCATCATTCTTTTAGGATGGGTAGCTATATTACTATTATTATCTCAAAACTTTGGAATAGATTGCCATCCTCTATTGGACTATCATCCAATCTGAGTAATTTTAAGAAAGATCTAGATAAATGATTCAAAAATGAACCTTTAACCAACATTTCATAGAGACTGTGTTGTTTGAGTGACCTTCAGCCTACAACACTGATAAACAAACTATGAACATATAAAATGCAATCATGTAGTCATCTGAGTCAAGTAATTCCATATATTATGTGATAGTTAACATACTGTGTAGTGCAAAATTATAAGCATTTACTTTAACTGGGAACACATTTTAGTCACATGAAGACCAATGATATCAATTAATTTGTATCAGTATGTATTTACACATTTTTTCAAAATGCTAATGGAATGCTGTCAGAATGTGTACATGTGGTTACCCAGTAATATTTAATGTGAAGTTAGAAATGTCAGGATACACAATTGTTTCAACAGAAATGTAACCTTTATTTAAAACAATATGGAAGCTCAAAATAAACAATGTTAACATTTCAGTGTCCCACACTCAACTAAAGATAGCATAAGAATGCAATGCATTATGAACTGTGACCATTCTTAAAAGGACAACACCACGACTTAATGTTAAAACGACTATGGCTATGTTACATAAGCACAATATATATGCAAGCACATTTGCAACTTATTCCACTTATCACCACATCTTCTTCCTTTTAAGAGAAAATCTATTTTTTTTTCAAAATTGATTATGTACAACTGAGGTATTATACATTCAATACTCTGGAATAATCTGCAAAAGTATATAAAGATTACATATAAACAATACAGCTATTGGTGAAACATTAGTAAGTGCATTACTAGCTAGTACTTAACTGTCCCAATTACTCTGTCACAAGTCTGGAAACACTTTGAGATATGAATTGGTTGACCACTCTTTGTCCTTCAAATATCATTCAGAGTAGAGTTGGAAATGGATTGAGATTCTACAAAACGAAAACTTTGATGCATTACAACTTTTACAGTCACTAGGTAAAAGAGAGTCTACAAGAACAGTCATACTTAGTTTTGTTGGCTGGAGAGTATAGTCTGCCACTCAGGATAGTTGAACTCAAGAGATCTATTTTTGTCTTGAATGTTCATTTAAGGTTGTTCTCACTACATGTACAGTATTTAGAGAAATTATTTGTTCATTAAAAGGGATGGAAAAGGTGGCTCAGGAAAGCAAGAGATGGCCTATAGCAAGCAGAGGATCATACAGTTTGACCATTGGAGAGAGAGAGAGCGAGCGAGAGAGAGAGAGAGAGAGACAAAGAGACAGAGAAGTCGAGAGAGGAGGGGTTCATGAACAACTGGGGTAGGCGGAAGGTAAAGGTAGGCAGTGAGGGCAGAAAGGCAAATGTTGTAGAACACAAACAGAAGTGGATGTGGATGCCTAAAGGGCAGAGAGATATGTGAGATGCACAGACAAACAAAGAGTAGACAAATATCTGAGGTATAATGAGGCACAGGCAGCCTTCCAGCTGCTGACTGGCCCAGAGAGACTTTCTAGGACTCAGTAGATGGTGTAACTAGGTCCAGAAGATCAGCAGCAAATGCCACTCCTATTGCTTTGGGCCTGACTGCATTGGCCAATCAGTTGTGACAGTCATGTACTCACTGAAGGAGGGTTTGCTGTATGGTGACCCAGCAGACCATTGTCTTGTCAGCTGCATATGTCATACATGCTTCAGCTCCAGATCAGCTAAGGCCAGTGACTGAGGTAGTCTACCTGCCAGAATAGGCCAGAACTTTCCCCAAATGAAGCACTTCTGCCCCATTGACCAGACTCCACTACAGCTTCAGACAAGGAGGGAGCATGCCATGACTGAGGCACTTGCAGCCCCAGTGGATCATGCTGACCTGTAGATGGTACATAAATTGGAAAACTTTACATTAGTTATAAAACCCCAGTGTGAAATGGCAGATATAAGCTAGGAGAGGATATAGAGGCCTCTAATGGCATGAATAATGCAGCCTCTGCTGCTTTCAGTAGCAGCTCACTTTCAGCATACTTTTCCCTGTGCTGAAAGACCAATGGGATAGGCAAGCAGTCACATAACACATACAGATATGATGAAATACAAATAATAATGCAAAAATACAGTTCTACAAACATGTGCAGGTAAGCAGAAACCTGAAAAAATTCCCATAGTCCAACAGAGATCTATAGCTGCAAGTGCATGTGCAAAGAAACAACAAGCAGTCAGACATCCATGTTGTAGAACAGCAGTTTGCACTGCTTCCGTTATTTGTAAAAGACAGAGGCAGTTACACTAATAATGTTAGTTACACTGAAGCAGACACAGTATGCTAACAACAGTCCTGTGCAGTGATGTGGTACCTACTGTTCCCCAAGGTTATTGCCTTGTGATCAGTCCCACAAAACAGCACAGGGCTGCAACACAACAGTTGACACTAACAACTCACACAACATGCAGACAATCAGACACAGATGTCTGTCAGCTGGTGGGAAATAATCATCTGCTGGTACCATGTTCTGCTATAAGCAAGCAACAGAGACCTCCAAAGCAGAAACGCAAGCAACCTCCACCCCCCAACACAACCCAAATGACACATAGCCCACAGACTCAGTGTGCCAATAGACCATAGCCCATAAGACAAAACAACGTACTCAACACACTAGTCATAGGTGACTCTATATTCAGGCACACTGATGTCCCACTCACCAGGCTAAACAAGGAAAAGGTTACTGTCGGCTGTCTGTCGGGTGCCAGGATCCGCCACCTAACCCACGCAGTCAGGTCACTGCACAACAAGCACAAATATGACTCTGTCATTGTCCATGTTGGTGTGAACGACCTGAGATGTACCTCCCTAGACTACATGAAAAGAGACATGGAAGAACTCTCTAATCTTGTAGCCCAGAAAGGTATGACCCTAGCCATGAGTAGCATCCTGACATCGCACAGAATGATACCGCAGTACAAGGACAAAATGATTGACTTCAACAATTGGCTAAGCTTCTGGTGTCATTCTAAGGGGATCCAGTATCTCTCTGCTGGGACGACATGGTCAATAGACCATGATGCTTTGCCAGAAATGGCCTGCACATGTTGCCCCTGGGATTCTGGATACTGGCTAAGGGTCTTGCCACCCCTATAGTGCCTTTTTTAGGCATGGTTCAAATGACAAGTTCACCACCATAACAGGATCAGGCAAGCAAAAACTGAGGGTAATACTACTCAATGCTAGAAGTCTAAATTTCAAAATGCACTCACTCAAGGCACTCCTTAAAATGGAGAATATCGATATCTGTGCAGTGACTGAGACCTGATTCAAGGCTCTAGAGAGCACCCCTGCATTACCAAGCTATAACTCATACCACACTTTACAGCCATCTAACCTGGACCACAACACCAAATGTGGAGGTGTGTCCATATACATTAAGGATATCCACACATCCATGCTAGTTGTGCAGCATAATGCATCTGAGGTTATCCAAGTGCAACTTACTCTGGGCAAAACTGCAATCCAAATTGTAGCTTGCTACAGATCCTCCACCATGCCCCAGGATTCCCACTCCTCTTTTCTTGATATACTGGAAAATATTAGGGTTCAACCAAACACCCTAATAATGGGCGATTTCAACTTCCCCACCATTAACTTGGAAAACTACTCATGTACCAACTCCTTCGCTCAACTATTTCTGGAATTCATTAATTCCAATGCCCTGGATCAACTTATCCACACCCCCACCAGGGGCAACAATATCCTAGACCTAGTCATTACCAACATGAGTGACCGGTGTTCCACACCTGAAGTCAACTCCTCGTTGCTCAGATCTGACCATAAGCTAATCACCCTAGATATCCGCATCTCGCCCCCACCCACCATTAAGGAAACCACGGTAAAACATTTTTCCAAAGTCAATTTCATCCTTCTTAAGACAGAAGTCGAGAACTTCATGACACTCATGCAGACAATACAGTTATGACTACTGAATCCTACATAAAGCCACTCTATAAGCACTTACACGATCGCATGGATTGTGCTATCCCAAACAGAGCCAAGATGCTATCCTCCAAAAAAAGGAAGCCAATCTGGTGGTCCCCTGCCGTAAACAAACTGTACAACATAAGGAAGAAACTGTTTCAAAACAGAGTAAAATCCCATGAGAGGAAAAGGTCTCTGGTCAGCCTCAATAAGAAGCTGAGATTCTTTATAAGATCCTCCAAAGCTAGCTATGAAAACAAAATCACCACTGATTCTAAGAGCATCCACAAAGCATTCTATAGCTATGTCAGGAATCTCAATGGCAATACCCAGACCCGCTCTGAGTTACAGCACAACAGCACGAAAATTACAGAACCAACTCATACTGCCAACATCCTGGCAGATTGGTTCAGTGCTAACTTTACCCCCCTCTCACCCCCTAAAGGGTCCATATCTATACAGGAGGAATGCAGAGTCCCTGTAATCACATCAATGCAGGTAAAAGCTGCACTCTCTAAAACCAAAAACACAGCAACCATGAGACCGCACAACATCCCAGGCTGCGTGTTACATGAACTTCAGAACGAACTGGCTCCCCACCTAAGTACCATGTTCAATCATAGTCTCACGTCAGGCTTTGTACCCACTAAATGGCACACAGCAACAGTCATCCCACTCCACAAAGGGGGAGCCACCACTGATCCTGGGAACTATCACCCTATTAGTCTGATGAGCCTGTTCTGCAAGGCCATGGAATGTATCATTTGCATGTTTTTAAATCACACAGTTAAATACTATGAATGTAAATTAAAAATTTTCTGTAGTTCCCAACACTGACAACCTTTGCATGACATTGTTACTGACACCCCTCATTCACTCTGTCACCCACATAAGTACATACACATACACACACACACACACACACACACACACACACACACACACACACACACACACACACACACACACACACACACACACACACACACACACACACACACACACACACACACACTGATATGTTTGTTACTTGTCCCTTGATATACAGAATGCTCCTGATGAATCTTCTTATTGTTATACCTGTCCCTCACAGATCCTTACAGTCATTCGATAATGCCAGACATTAGAGTATCTTCTTAATGTTCCTAAAGTGCATTGTGATGCTAGGCCTCTTCTATTAATTCACATAGAAAGTTACAAATTCTGCCTTGTGTAGTCTAGTGTCCCTCCCAGCTTTGTCCCAACCCCCATATGGATATACCCTCATCCCTTCTAACTGTCCTTAATTTTACAGAAGACTCCGACTGTTGCCTCTTATACTTACACTGTCCCTGACTCACAGACCATTGCATAATGCCAGACATAACAGTTTCCTGCTTATTATTAGTATGTAAAAAGTATGCTGCTAAACTAACTCTTCAGTTAGAATAGAATGTTAAAACTCCTGCTTGATAAATTGCTCCTTGTGTCAAGGTACAAGGTTTGAAAATATTCTCCACCTCATACTTAATTTTGTTTTTCAAAGACTTCATGGTAATATGTTGGAGTATCCATGGTGACTCATGGTGCTGTTGCAGAAAACACATGGATAATTAACATAGGCTGCTTTCCTAAAATGTGCCATTTTAAGCTAGGCTGCAGAGACAGCCCACAGAGGTTCCTCACTGTGGTAGGTCTGTCAATCAGCACTGTTGTATGGTTGCTGTTCAGCACAGTGGTTGGGCGGTCATTCAGCATTGTGGTGGGGCTGTCATTCAGCATTGTGCTAGGGGTGTCATTCAGCACTGTGGTAGAGCTGTTGTTTAGCACAGTGGTAGGACCGTCATTCAGTATAGTGGTAGGGCTGTCCATTCATCACTGTGGTAGGGCTGTCATTCAGCACTGTGGTAGGGCTGTCTTTCAACAGAGTGGTAGGGCTGTCATTCAGCACTGTGGTAGGGCTGTTGTTCAGCACTAAGGAAGGGCTGTCATTCAACACAGTGGTAGAGCTGTTGTTTAGCACAGTGGTAGGGCCATCATTCAGTATAGTGGTAGGGCTGTCCATTCATCACTGTGGTAGGGCTGTCATTCAGCACTGTGCTAGGGTTGTCATTCAGCACTGTGGTTGAGCTGTCATTCTGCATTGTGGTAGGGCTGTCAGTTTAGCACAGTGATAGGGCTGTTATTCAGCGCTGTGGTAAAGCTGTCATTCAGTGCTGCGGTAAGGCTGTCTTTCAACAGTGTGGTAGGGCTGTCATCCAGCATTGTAGTAGGGCTGTCATTTATCACTGTGGTAGTGCTATCATTCAGCACTGTGGTAATGCTGTCATTCAGCACAGTGGTGGGGCTGTTGTTCAGCTCTGTGGCAGGGCTGTCATTCAGCAATGTGTTTGGGCAGTCATTCAGCATTGTGGTAGAGCTGTCATTCAGCATTGTGCTAGGGCTGTTATGCAGCAGTGTGGTATGGCTGCCATTCAGCACAGCTGTAGGGCTATCATTCAGCACAGTCGTAGGGCTGTTGTTCAGCATTGTTGTAGGACAGTCATTCAGCACTGTGGTAAGGCTATCTTTCAACAGTGTGGTAGAGCTGTCATTCAGGACTGTGGTAGGGCTATCATTCAGCATTGTGGTAGGGCTGTCATTTAGCACTGTGATAGGGCTGTCGTTCAGCACTGCAGTAATGCTGTCATTCAGCACAGTGGTAGGGCTGTCATTCAGCACAGTGGTAGGGCTGTTGTTGAGTTCTGTGGTAGGGCTGTCATTCAGCATTGTGGTAGAACTGTCATTCAGCATTGTGCTAGAGCTGTCATGCCGCACTGTGGTATGGCTGCCATTCAGCACAGCTGTAGGGCTGTCATTCAGCACACTGGTAGGGATATTGTTCATCATTGTGGTAGGGCTGTTATTCAGTATTGTGATAAGACTGTCTTTCAACAGTGTGATAGAGCTGTCATTCAACACTGTGGTAGGGCTGTCATTCAGCATTGTGGTAGGGCTATAATTTAGCACTGTGGTAGGGCTATCATTCAGCACTGTGGTAATGCTGTCATTCAGCACAGTTGTGGGGCTGTCATTCAGCACAGTGGTAGGGCTGTTGTTCAGCTGTATGGTTGGGCTGTCATTCAGCATTGTGGTAGAGCTGTCATTCAGCATTGTGTTAGGGCTGTCATGCAGCAGTGTGGTATGGCTGCCATTCAGCACAGCTGTAGGGCTGTCATTCAGCACAGTGGTAGGGCTATTGTTCAGCATTGTGGTAGAGCTGCCATTCAGCACTGTGGTAGGCCTGTCATTCAGCATTGTGGTAGGGCTCTCATTTAGCATTGTGGTAGGGCTATCGTTCAGCACTGTGGTAATGCTGCCATTCAGCACAGTGGTAGGGCTGTTGTTCAGCTCTGTGATAGGGCTGTTATTCAGCAATGTGGCTGGGATGTCATTCAGCATTGTGGAAGCGCTGTCATTCGGCATTATACTAGGGCTGTCATTCAGCACTGTGGTACGGCTGCCATTCAGCACATTTGAAGGTCTGTTTGCACAGTGGTAAGGCTGTTGTTCAGCATTGTGGTAGGGCTGTCGTACACCACTGTGGTTGGACTGTCATTCAGCACCACGGTAGGGTTGTCCGTTCAGTGCAGTGGTAAGGCTGCCATTCAGATTGTGGTAGGGCTGTCTTTCAAATGTGTGGTAGGGCCGTCATTCTGCATTGTGGTAGGGCTGTCATTTAGCACTGTGGTAGGGCTGTCCTTCAGCACTGTGGTAGGGTGTGATTCAGCACTGTGGGAGGGCTGTCATTCAGCACAGTGTTAGGGCTGTTGTCAAGCACAGTGGTAGGGTTGTCGTTAAGCACAGTGGTAGGGCTGTCATTCAGCACTGTGGTAGGGCTGTTATTCAGCACTGTGTAGGGCTGTCATACATCATTGTGGTAGGGCTGTCATTCAGCACTGTGGTAAGGCTGTCTTTCAACAGTGTGATAGGGCTGTCATTTAGCACTGTGATAGGGCTATCATTCAGCACTGTGTTAATGCTGTCATTCAGCACAGTGGTAGGACTGTTGTTCAGCTCTGTGGTAGGGCTGTCATTCAGCAATGTGGTTGGGCTGTCATTCAGCATTATGCTAGGGCTGTCATTCAGCACTGTGGTATGGCTGCCATTCAGCACATTTGAAGGACTGTTTGCACAGTGGTAGGGCTGTTGTTCAGCATTGTGGTAGGGCTGTCATTCACCACTGTGGTTGGACTGTCATTCAGCACCGTGGTAGGGTTGTCCATTCAGCACAGTGGTAAGGCTGTCATTCAGATTGTGGTAGGGCTGTCTTTCAACAGTGTGGAGGGCTGTCATTCAGCATTGTGGTAGGGCTGTCATTTAGCACTGTGGTAGGGCTGTCCTTCAGCACTGTGGTAGGGTGTGATTCAGCACTGTGGGAGGGCTGTCATTCAGCACAGTGGTAGGGCTGTTGTCAGGCACATTGGTAGGGCTGTCATTAAGCACAGTGGTAGGGTTGTCATTCAGCACTGTGGTAGGGCTGTCATTCAGCACTGTGTAGGGCTGTCATACAGCATTGTGGTAGGGTTGTCATTCAGCACTGCCATAGGGCTGTCATTCAGCATTGTGGTAGGGCTGACTCTGAATGTGAAATAGTTACTGAGTTGTGTACACCATGCTTACACCTTAAGGTAATCTTTTTGAATTTGTCTCTATATTTTATTTATTTTAGTTTGCCTTTGTTTAGGGGGACAGTCTGACTGGGCCTGGGCCAAAATGTCTACCAATCAATGGCATAAAAACAATGCTTTAATCAAAATGGTAAGCACTTGTATGCCAAAACTGGTGTTTTTTTATCAGACCTTTAAAGTTAAATACACAAAAATGGAGTTACATGATTAATTCATTAACCTATGAGACTTCAATACAGGTTTTAAAGAAGCAGCATCATTTCAACTGAACCCTGTAGTAGCACCTAATTTAACCCTACATTTATATTCAGCCCTTTCAGTTTCATTTACAGTATTGCCACCCTTTATATTCAGATGTATCACCTTCATCACCAGAAATTTAAATCTTCGATGAACACCTTTCACATTAAAATATTTAACAAGGGCATTAGTTAATCTAATATTTCTAATGTCCTCAGTATGCTCCAATACATGCTTCCGAAGTATTTGATTCATTTTACCTATATAAAAACATGAACATTCAATACAAATAGCTAAATAAACAAGAAATGGCTAAGTATGAATTGTCTGATGAAGTGCCAGTTTTGGAGTTAAAGCACTTACCATTGGTCAGTAGTCATTTTGTTGTTTTCATTGAGACTTTTTATTGGGCAACTGCTTATCCCCACAGTTCGATTTGCTTTGAATTATGGGTTTGGCACTTAAGAAACCCAGGGAGAAAGGTTGCAGATAACAAATACAATCAGATATTTTAACCCAAGTGTAAAAGAGTTATATATAGGTCTTAGTATTTAAAACATAAGTAGAGAAATACATACAAATTTAACATTTGCCAGTAGAAAAATAGGAGCAAAAATAACCTGTATATATATATATATATATATATATATATATATATATATATATATATATATATACAGATAGATATAGATGTATATCGTCTATATTATATAAGTGAACGCAAAAAATTGTGAACACTATATAATCGACCCAAAATCTCACAAAATTCAAATGTCAATGTGGGGGGCTGTGCTCCTCACACCCCCCTACTTAAATATATCAA
>NC_056747.1:1069351380-1069418880 GCF_019279795.1 Protopterus annectens | reverse complement strand
CTATAGCACGTTTTCTTAAACTCCAAAATACTTTTTAAATTTCTTCCTTTCTTATATACAATCTTAGGGCAAGGGCCTATTTTACTATAGATATCCGGATACGCTCTAAACAGCTCCCAATTCTTAAATATAATGTCTATACATGATCCACTGTCCTTACTAAACATTGTAATAAAGATTGGTTTACAGGTCTCATCGACCAATGTTGCGGATGGTAAAGTTAAATTTACTGATGTATCAAGCCCATCAGTCCCATCAATGTCATTGGTCAAATTGATCCGTGTATTGACAAAAGGGCCTGTGAAAGAGTTACTGACGGTATTAGTAGTAACTGGTAATAGTGGGAAATAAATATGTTGGCATCTTTTGTCAATAACTTCTTGTGTTAATTCATCCAACAAGTCAATGGGGTATCCACGTGCCAAAAACATATTCTTTAGTGTTAAACATTCGGCATGGAAGGCACTATCCAACGAAACCATTCTAGCAGCACGGACCAGCTGCCCTTTAACAACAGATCTTTTTTGAAAAAGTGGATGGCAGCTGGTAAAGTGCAAGAAGGTGTTCGAATATGTTTCTTTCCGATGGATTTTAGCAATAAAACAATTAAGTGTTAAATCCTTGCTGAGCATTACGTCTAAATAAGCAATATTCTCTGTCGAGAATGTGTGTGTGAACTGTAAGAAGGTGGTACTTTCATTGAAGTATTGGACCATCCTTTCTACTTCACACTCACCTGCCTTCACAAGTACAAAGATGTCATCCAGGAACCTAGTATATAGTAGAAATGATTCAATATGTGGGTTTTGCTGTGAAAAAACATAATGGGATTCCCAATAGGCCATAACCAAGTTGGCTATACTGCCACCACATGGAGATCCCATAGCAACACCCACTTTTTGTTTGTAAAATTCGTCCCCAAAGATGAAAAAATTGTAGAACAAAATTAAGTCTCCTAGCAGGGTGACTAAATAAATCTCCCTATCTGGTGCATCATGCTTTTTCATCATGTGACAAACCCACTCCAACGCAATATCTTGAGGTATGCTACTATACAAATCCTTAACATCTATTGTTACAAAATTTGCCTCCGTATTAAACTCAGTAGCTCTTACTGTGTCCAAGAATGACCAGGAGTCCTTGCAAATATGGTGTTCCATGTGCACATATTTCTGAAGCATACCATCAATTAACTTTGCGCATGTGTAAGTGGGAGATCCCCTACTGTCCACTAGTAATCTAAGTGGTGGATTATCTATGCTTTTATGTATTTTCGGGATACCAAAAACGCATGCATATCTAGGATAGGATGTAGTTAAGTATGCATGTGTCTTAGAGTCAATTCTACTTTCAATAAGTAAATCCTCAATGGTATCCTTAATTAGTTTATAGGCACCATTGACCTCTGACCTAGAACTAAGATCATATCTTTCTGATTGCAATACCTGGTGCATTCGTTTCTCATAGTCGTCTATAGTAAAAACGACTAACCCTCCACCCTTGTCCGGCTTACAAAATGAAAGCAGCAGTTTTTTAGAGCTCCATATAACTAGTTAAATAAGACAGGAAAAAATATTAATTTTTTTCTTTAAAGTATAAAATCTTATAGATAAAGGACTAATTTACATAATTAGAAACTTTGGTGAAGTTTTACAAATAATTTCCTGTCAAAAAGCTAGGAGATATATTCACTTGTTAAAATGAGCAACTCAAGGAATTCTCATCAGGATACTGCCTTAAAGAAGGAACTACAACAGATGGCATCTACCCTGCAGGAGTTGTCTTTGAAGTTGGATGATTTTAAAGAGTACCTAGAAAATCTTAAAACAAGCAGTCAAAAACAGGCTGACACCCTCAAGGAAATGCTACAACAGCAGACTAGGATAACGGGAATAGAGGTTTCTCTAAATGACTTAGAAAGCAGACTTAAGGAAGTGGAAACACAGAAAGAACTGCTTCTTAAACAAAACACTTGGTTGGTTAATAAAGTAGATGACTTGGAAAATAGGTAGAGGAGAAATAACATCAGGATTTTCAGATTACCTGAAAACACAGAAGGTGAGGATATTATTTCCGTTTTATCAAGCTGGATCCCTGACTTTTTAAATTTAAAAGGACTTTCCTTTCGCATTGAAAGGGCACACAGAGCTCTTGGAAAACCTGCCACTAACTCAAACTCTCCTCCTAGGTCAATAATTATCAAATTTCTTTCATACTTGGACAAGGAACTGATTTTAAGATCTGCTTGGGGGAAGGCACCTCTAAAATATAAACAGAGCCTGATAAGATTTGATAACGACTATTCATCTAGAATAATGGAACAAAGGAAAAACGTGTGGCCAATGATAATGTTTCTGAAACAAAATAACATCAAGGCACAACTTGCATATCCAGCTAAGATAAGAATACTGTATGCCAATGAGATGAGGACTTTTATTGACTTAGAGAAAGCCTCTTCATTTATTAAAACTAATAATGTGATTACTTTACCAGAAGATATGGATTGGATGTCACCTTCTCTCAAGATAACAAAAGGATCAAATGTCTGGACAGATGTCAAAAAGAAGAAGCAAAAGACTGATACTGTTACAGCCAAATCTCTCAAAGCATCTAATATGATATGAATTGTTTTAACATTACTTTAAAGCACCAATTTTACTGCTTGGAATTTTAAAACAAAGGTAACTAACTATTGGAATCTTTATCTACATTTTTTAAAAATAGATGACAAATGAGAGTTTTTACATTACCTCAGGTATGTAAAACAGGGTACTTTTCTTTCGTGGAAGGATGGTTATATAGCACATAAAATATTTATACTGTAAATCTGTAAACACCAGAAAAGCAGGAAAAAACACAAACTGAATAAAAAAGCTAGGAAATCATACCACTGGTCACCCACAAATGAATAATAAAGTCTGTTTTATTAAGCGCTTTTTGTCTCTCCTTATAGGGAGACTTCTTCAGATAACAGACATGTACAAATGCAAAGTTTAAATAAAAGAGTCATCAATCATGTGAGACAACACACATCTCCATTTAAAAACACCCTTCCCTATAAACCACATATTATTAACTGTGACATTTATTTCAATAATTTATGAATAATGCCTTAAATATACTCTTACTAAAATATTTAGCCTAAAATTCATAATCAATATTCTTATTTATTGCATGTATGTTTTTATTTTTAATGACTTCATTCTAATGAAAATTCTTCTTCTTCTTCTTTCGGCTTTTTTTTTCCTGGTTAGAGGTCGCCACAGCGGATCATCTGTCCACTCATGATTGGCAGTGGAGTTTTACAGTGTCGAGTTGCCAGCCCGGTGCTCAACCTTCCACAGAAGGCACACACACTCACACCTAGGGCCAATTTAGAGTGTCCAATTCACCTACTGCAGGTCTTTGGGATGTGGGAGGAAAACGGAGCACCCGGAGGAAACCCACGCAACCACAGGGAGGACATGCAGACTCCGCACAGAAGGCACCCCAGCCAAGAATTGAACCGGAGAACCACTTGCTGTGAGGTGGCAATGCTAACCGCTGCACCACCGTGGCCACCCGATTCTAATGAAAATTAAAATATTAAAATAATAAAATATTAAAATAATAACATTTTAAAAACGTGCTTAATAAAACAGACTTTATTTTTCATTTGTGGGTGACCAGTTGTGTGATTTCCTAGCTTTTTTATTCAGTTTATACTGTAAATCAACATATATAGCATATGTGTAGTTTCTCTTAATTTTCTCTTTTCTTTCTCTCTCTTCTCTCTTTTCTCATTATTTATTTTAACTGCATCTTGTCTCCCTTTCTAAATTCTCTCCTATTTGCTATACTAATATAGTCTGTATATATTTAATAACTTACTATCTATACATAGATAAATAATCTAAAATAATCTAATTTTAAGGGAGACTAATTGGAATAGTGAACTTAATTAATTGTTATTACAATATTTATTAGATTAATGATAGTCACTGTTATGCTTATTAGGATTGGGGACATGTTTGTGATTAACTCTGAAATGTTCCATTCATGTACATACGTCCTTTTAATTATTTCCTTTTAGTATTAACAAATATATAAAAAAAGGAGGGAAAAATGTACTGTTGGTTACACCTAAAGAAATCCCAATCCCTCCAAGCTACACGCTCTAGGGACCTAAACCTTGTCACCACAATAAACAGGACACGCTGGAGGGATAGATTCCTGTCCCAGAACCTTCCTATACTCTGTAACAAGCTACCCATCTATGTCAAGCAAAGTTCTTCATTAGTACTCTACAAGAAAAATCTTAATGAGTGGATGGGAAGTAGGAAATACACCCTGGGGATCACTTCTGTGTCTCTGCTGGACAGTGGCACAGGAAAATAACTTTCTTGGGTGGCGTAAGCTATGGTACCTTGCTGGCTAGGCTTACATAGGCTCTTGGGCTGATAGCCTAGTACCTACCTATGAACCTATGAACTTATAAGAGAAGTGAAGCTTTCTTCACATTCTATTTGTGTTGCCATAGCAACAGTAAACAATTGCTGCAGTTTCTAAGGACACTGTGAACCTACAAAGTGCATTTAGCCTCACAAATAACAAACAATAAGAAAAAGTAATGTTTAGTTATTAAAATGAAAGACAACCTAAGTAAGGTAAAATAAATACATAATAGGACTATTTGTAAATATTTTATGATTTATCCTCATAGGATTACATATTCCTGGAAACACAACTGAAATGTTCTCAAACTACCTGTGCACTTAAATGTAGCTGCTTAATTAAAAAGTATTACTTAGTTTAACATGCTGATTCCACAAGCTGTCTGCACTGTAAAAGTTTCATTTTACATGTTACTTGAAATTGTCAGTCTCTAGAGCATATGAAAAGATACATACTACTTTTTGCAACATGTTATTTTTGAAGTTACCTCACACTCTGTACAAACTCACTTGGTAACTGATAGCTATTCATTTAAAACATCAGTTTAAATATTAAATGTGCCCTTGAAATGCTATTGACATTTTGACAAAATATAATCTGAACTGCAAAATGAATGACTTGAAAGAAGTGAAGTAATGCATAGATTTCAAAGACAGTTCTTGACACTACAGTAAAAGTAAAAATATATATTCACAAGGAAGTATTGAAATGTTTTAGTCTTTGAGTTAAAATAGCTTACTGTCATCATTGTGCAATATCAGAAAGTTTGAAGAGCTAAGAAATTACTATTCTTTGTCTTTATAATGATTATTAGACAGATGTTAGACTCTGCTTTGTTTAATGAATTGTGACATATGTTTATGAGGAAAAGTTGACTCAATTACTCACATTGGACTACACATTCCTGGAAACTCACCTGAAATATCCCCATATTACTTGTGAATTTAAATGAAACTGTCTGATTAATAAGCATAATTTACTTTAACAACCTAAATCCATAAGATATCTGATCTATATATGCTACATTATATATGTCACTTGCATATGACAGTCTCAGTCTCTAGAGCACACAAAAAATACATATTATTTTTGCAACATGCTATATTTGCACTAACCATACATTCTAAACTAACTCAATTGGCCACTGACAAGTTATTTATTTGAAACATCAGTCTAAATATTAATTGTGCCCTTGAAATATTGTTGCCATTTTGAAAAAACAAAACCTGAATTGAAAAAGGAATGATTTGAAGAAGTGAAGTATTGTACAAATTTCAAAGACAGCTATTGACACTACATTATAACTAGAAATGTATACATGCAAGGAAAAATTGAAATGCTTTATAATTTTAGTTAAAATAGCTTATTGTTAACTTTTTGCTTTATCAGAAAATTTAAAGAGCTAGGAAATTATTTCTAATTTGTCTTTATAATATTTACTAAAGTGATCTTAGTCACTGACTTGTTTAATGGATTGTGAGTCATGTACAAGACAGGCTACTGAATGTTATTTCTGTTTACCTAGGTTTGCTGAATTTCTTTTATTAGTACTGATTTAAAACAAGGGAAAGAAAGGGAAAAATCTCTGTTTTTGGTCAAGGGAGGAGAGGCTTAAGAGTACTCTAATTGCTCTGAGAACTCTCTAAGATGCTCTAAATACTATTTGATTAATACTTACCTAGGGTAAATCTTGATTACCATATAGGTACCTTCACATTCATTCTAGACCTGATGTGATTACCCATTCTGGAAGCAGGAGGTGCCGTATGCAGGATGGGAATTGTTAGGGTGTTCATAGTTCATTCTTAGACTCTGCTTTGTAAATCTATAAATATGTAAAAGCACTGCACACTAGAATGTAGGGCGCCTCTACTCAGAGTCAGGATACCACTGATAAGCCATGTCTTTTCATAAGTGTAAGTTGAAGTTGGTGAGGTGAAGAGTGGGAAAGTAAAGAAAGACAGTATACCTACAGTAAATTCATATTTCATTGGTAATCACTCATTGTCTCCTGCAGAGTCCTTTTAGTCAAATTATTTTAGTAATAATCTATTTGTTGTTGGCTTATTTAATGTATGCTCCTCTGTTGCATTTCATTTATCCAAAATGGCATATTTGAGATATTTGGGATTTCTTAAGGGTAACTAAATATTGGCTATTTTGTAAGTCAACATAATAATTGTTTACACTACTAACATTCAATCCTGATATATAAAATACTATAGAACAATAATAGAATAATATAGAATTTCATATCTCTTTTAAGAAAATTCTCCATATAATAATTTAACATATGGAGCTCAGCTGATATTGCTGGTTAAAGGTATGAGTGATAATCCAGTAGATCTATCTTTATCTACTGGATTAGGAATTACTTTCATTCCGTGTTTAATGGGAAATTCATATTTACTTGTATTTGATACTTTAGAATTAATGTTTTATAGAAGTACTTTTTTAAAGCCTGACCAGAATTTTACCCTACTTGTATTTAAAGAAGAAAGAACATTAAATTACACTCCCAAGTTTACACACATAAAAATAACATTCAATGTTATCAGAGAATATGTTATAAGTACTATAATCAAAATAAAAAAAAGAAGCAAAAAGTTTCTTCCAACAATAACTTGAAATGGATTTAACATTCTTATCATTAAATACTAATGGCTTAAATAATGCAAATAAAAGATCAAACTTACTAAAATATTTAAATCTAAATAAGGCACAATAAGTATTTCTCCATGAAATGCATTTTAAGACTAATGATAGCTTTATTTGGAACCCTAAGGACTATACAGTCTTAGCGCAATCCTCCTATAGAACAAAGACAAAAGAAGTATCAATTCTCTGGAAGAAAAACATAATCACTCCAAAAGTTATTTATAAATATGAAGACAAAGAAGGTGTACTAGCATTTGTTATAATTAAATTTAATAACAGAATATGGAACTTAGCTAATCTATATTGGTTCCCAGGAATTGGAATAGGAACGGTTAAAACACCTAGATTTTATTTCCAACAATTATAAAGGAAATCTTATACTGGGAGGAAACTTTAATTGTACCTTAGAAGCTTCTGAAATCACCAAGAAGACTTTTCGCATAGCAACTATTTCAAAATCCTTAAAAAGATGAATTGAGTTATTCCATTTAATAGACACTTTTAAAATAAAAGATGATAAATCCTTATTATTTTTCCATAAAGACCATAGATTTGGAACACAAACAAGAATAGACAAATTATTCATAGTTCAAGATTTACAAACAAAAATCCTTAACTTCTCAATAGTTCCATGCCCCTTCTCAGATCATGACTCTCTGATAATGAAGCTCCAAATAAAGTTTAAACCTTTAATCCTATCAACTAGAATTCCATCATATATCACGAAAATTAAAGAATTCAGACCCTGAATGTTGTCAGAACTACAATTATTTTTTGAAATTAATAATACAACAGAAATCAGTAGAGTCATGATTTGGGACTCATTAAAAGTGTATTTATTTGGTAAGACCCTTAGCTGGTACAAAAACACAGTTAGAGAGTGGGAATCTGAATCATTAGACTTGCAAACCAGACTCTTGACAGCAAAATCTAAAAAAAAAAAAAAAAAAAAAAATCTGAATTGTTCAGAAGTCAAAAAAGAAATAGAGGAATTAAATAAAAAAAATAATGAAATTCTAACACACAAAACTTGTCTAGCCTTGGAAAAATTAAAAATAAACTCATTAGCCAACTCCCCCAGATATCTACATAACTTATCTACAAGAAATAAAATACAATCTAAAGCAAATAACATTAGTAGTATATATCATGAAAAGAAAGGGAAAAAGTATCGGATATAGGAGACATCCTTGAAGCATTTCAGTTCCATTATATGGATCACTTCAAAAAAGAAGATTTAGATACCAACTGAGTAAATTAAGATACAAACCTTATCAATATAAAAAAAATTCCCGAAAACGTAAAACTAGACCTCAAGAACCTATATCCTACAAAGACATTGTTGACAAGATAAAAGAAAGTAAATCTAACAAAGCTCCAGGGATAGATGGTATAATTACGAAAATTTACAAACTCTTCCCTTCAACAGTAATTTCTCTTTTTCATAAAACTTTGCTAGAAGTCCAGTCAGAAGCAAAAATATCACCCTCATGGAAATATTCTCTCATAACACCAATTCTAAAAGATAATAAACCATCAGACCTTTGTATTTCATACAGACCTATATCATTACTGAATAATGATTACAAAATATTC
Source organism: Protopterus annectens (assembly GCF_019279795.1). Taxonomy (NCBI): domain Eukaryota; kingdom Metazoa; phylum Chordata; order Ceratodontiformes; family Protopteridae; genus Protopterus; species Protopterus annectens. The sequence goes on along the minus strand of NC_056747.1, from coordinate 1,069,410,192 downwards.
ATGTCAATCCTAGCTAACAGAATGAAAGTTCCACTTTCAAAGACAATTAATAATGATCAAACTGGATTTTTATATAACAGGCACACACATGATAATATTAAAAGTATACTTACTCTTATAGATTATGTAAATAAAGAAGATAGAGAAACACGTGTAATCAGATTAGACATAGAAAAAGCCTTTGATTCCCTCAACTGGGAATATTTATTTTAAACTTTAGCATTATTTGAATTTCGTCCTCCCTTCACCTTATTACTAAATAACATATATATTAATAACTTAGCCTACATTAAATTAAGTCCTTTCACCTCAGAATCTATCCATATAATGAAAGGTACTAAACAAGGATGCCTCCTTTCTCCTATTTTATTTGCTTTGGCTATAGAAATACTTGCAGAAATAATATGTAATAATCCAAGAATAAAAGGCATAGAAGTCTATGACCAGTACATATCTAAAATAATGCTTTTTGCTGATGATATTTTATTAACCCTATTAAACTCCAGAGAGTCATTAGGAAAGCTAGAAGTAATGGAGAAATGTTATAAGATTTCAAGTCTACACTTTAATCAATCAAAATCAAAATTTCTATTTTTAAATAAGAAAAAAGAACTACAAGTTACAGACAAATCCATCGTAGGAAAACTTGAACTTATGCTAAATTATTTAGGAATAGTGTTATGCAAAACTATAAACAAAACAATATTAATAAATTATAAAAACATTGTTGAAACAATAAACATATATATAGAAAAGTGGAACAAAACTATATTAACTTCTGAAGACAGATTGCAATTAATAAAAATGGTCTTATTGCCAAAAATACTATATGTAGCATTAGCAATATAGTTCATTCCTGAAAGATGCATTCTTAAAGAAATAATCTCATATTTAATAACATTTTTATGGTATCCCAAAAAGAATATAGTAGCTCTAACTCATTACATTAGACCTTGGAAACAAGGAGGATTGAACTTCCCAGAACTAGAAACATAAATAAAAGTATCTGTGCTTAAACCTACAATAGACTGGATAAACCCAAATTATTTTGCCAACTGGAAATAATTAACAACAGCTATATTAACAAATGAATTTAATCTGTTAAAAAAATTTTAATAGTAGACAAATCAAACAAACCCTGGTATATACTATGCATAAGTATACAATATAATATAATAAAACCTTCTAAAGCAACACTGATTAATCATTACATCAATTCCTTTAGTAAACTTATCAATGCAAACATAGATCTAAAACTTTGGTTTGACCTTCTAGCCCCATTTACCACTACTAAGAACTTCCCTCACAAAATATATAGGGAAACAACCTCATGGGAACAAAATGGATTCTTATGCTGGTTTCAATGTGTAAATAAATTAAACGTTTTAGATATGCATATGATAAAAACTGCTTACAATATTCCAAAATAGGACTGGCTAACCTTACAAAGCATTCTAATGTACAGTTAAGATTTATGCATATTAATTAATAATTCCTCATTTAAAGAGATTCCAAAACTAATAAGTTTTCTGTATGAATTTATATATAATAGTTGTGAAAAGAAAAATTCCATTTCAAATCTATATAAAGAGTTAATAACATATAAAACAATTCCAAAACCATCATACTGGCAGTTCTTAACAAAAGGTCAGTCATTGCAGTTAACAGAAGAAATTAAAACTAACATCTTAGTATCAGTTAATTACACCTCTAACACTCAGTACTGGAAAATATTTAACTGGAAATACTTACATAGAGCATTTTTAACACCAGATAGAATTTAAAAGATCAGTACTACTACAAATAGTTTTTTCTGGAGGTGTGAAAAGTCAAATAAAGCAGACTGGATTCATATTTTTTATGAATGTAATAAAATTAAAACATATTGGAATGGAATCAATCATTTTTACAAGCATTATTTAATGAATCCTTTACCTTAAATAAAGTATTGATAATACTAAATGTAAATGAAGGTCCCTACCTGAATAAGACAAATATGTATTTGTTATGGACAATACTTGCTATATCTAGGAAATGCATAACCAGAAGGTGGAATTCAAATACACCCCCGACCTTGGAAGAATTCTACACTTTACTGAAGACTACTGCATCGATGGAAATAAAAATCAAAGAACTATGAATCTATCCCAGGCAATTGGTAAATAATCTTTGGAAGAAAGTTATATCTTTGTTGGACACTGCAATAATCAATATTGTATCTCTGATAACTGATCTGTTAACTCTATATTTAATAACATACAGTGCATATAATTGAAAATCAGGCTATTGTAAATACTGTATATAGTGGTTTAAAATTATATTTTAAAATATTATGTAAATGTTATTTTAATTGAAAATAAAAAAATATTTGAGGAGAAAAAGAACTTGCTTGCATCTGCTGAGATATGTTCCACATTCCCACCACATCTTCCTTAAATTCAGGTATTGTATCTTTTTAGAAAACAGTGTAAAAACTAGTGATGACCACCAAATGTTCAATATTAGGGACCATGGAAATGTTGGGTATTACTTCATATACAATTTCTGCACTCACTAATGGTACAGTTATCATTCATAAGAACAAGTATGGGAAAAAAAAAACAACAGTTATTTTTTACTTGCAAGGCCAATGTCATTGTCTCTCATCTAAACTCAAGAGTACTGTAGAACAGACTAATGTATAATGCTTCACACACCAAAACCTCTGTCCCTTATCAACAGATAATCATTTTGCAGTTAATTGGGTCACATGTAAGGGGAAGTTGCTGTACAGTCTCAGGGAACCAAAACATACAATGATAATGTACTTTGAGCCTAACTTATACTTCTGTGCAAGATGAGCTCAACTCCTATCTCCATAACAATTCCTTGGACGTAACTGGGGAGGTTGGTAATGTGGAATTTGAGTGGGCCCTAGTCAAAATCTCAGTATATGAGATGGTAATAAGGAGCTGGTGTCAAACATTAGTTAGAGCTCTACATTTGCCCATATACAGTGGCCAGTTTTTACAAAGCTGAAACTTTGTTTACCTTACTAAAGCTTAATACAAATAAGTCCCACTGTGTTACTGCAATCTGAATCCCACCAAATATCAATTGCTTCATAACTGAAGATATACTACCATGAAGCAGAAATTCTATCACCCAAGAAGCAGTCATACTAATTGATTTCAGCAATAATTTGACTACTCAACATGAAGGTTCTAACACCATAAATCTATATAATTTTATTATCATCGACATAATTATCCCTCTTTTTCTCATTTTATATGTAGGGTTGGGGTGTCATGTCAACTGACACTATATCTTTCTTGATTCAGTGACACTTTCCTACCTTTTTAACAGTCATGCCTGATTGTCACAGGTTTTCTCTCACACAATCCATCCATCTCTTTGCTGGATGTCTACATTTCCTCTTGCTTCCTCCTATCTGTCACAAATCTTCTTCACCAGAATGACTTCTGCCTTCTAGCACATGTGCCTGAACCACTGTAATCTGTTCTCTTTGTCCTTTTCTTTAATTGACACTACTTGGTCTTCTGCTTTGATGTCCTCATTTCTTCATCTGTCGCACAGTATGCACCATACCACCTATCTTGGGCTCTTCATCTCTATCACCTCTAGCTTCCTCACCTGCTCAGCCTTCATTACCCAGGTTTCTGTACCATATAATAGTAGTGGTCCCACCACTGTGCTGTACCCATTAATTTTTAGCGTCCCACAGGTGGAGAAGTCATTTATCCATTTCACTGCTTATTTTTATGTTTGAGAGGGAGCTATGGAACCATTGCAGTGATGAGATTGAGAGCCCTAAGGATAAGAGTTTATTTAAGAGTTTTTGGTGGAAGACAGTATCAAAAGCTTTTGATTATTCTAGAGAAATGATGGAAACTAGGCTAACGGTATTTCTATGGGTGTTGACAATATTAATAAAAGTCATCCAAAACAGTAGTTGAAATGTGATGAGGGTATAATCCATTTTTGGGTTGAAGACATAAGCTGGATATGTATTATACAGTGGAAATGTTGTGCAGGGATGCATTTTTCTAATATTTTTGATAGGGGAGATAAAATGGTAATTGCCCTATAGTTTGAAAGGTCTGTATTGTTTCCACCATTATGCAGTGGAATAATGAATGATTTTTTTCTATAGCGGGTAGACTTTATTTTCAGAAATATATTGATTTATCAGAACTGAGACTGGGTATACAATAGCCTGAGCTGCCATTTTAAGATATTAGCTGGATAGATTATTAGGGGTCATTGTAATAGACTTCAAAATGTTGAGGTATTTTTTATGGCATCTGGGTAAACAGGCTGGAAGAAGGAATGGAGTTTATTTGATTAGGTAGGAGCATAAAGAGACTGATTACTCACCTGGATAGATAATGACAGTACTGTCTGTATGAAGTGGATATTAAATTGATTTGCTGTGGCATCATTTTGTTTTTGTGTTTTGTGATGGCTGTGTAGCTTGTCCAGGACTTAACAGCTTGTTTTGTGTTTTAGTGCCTGTGTGTTTTGGTTGGTTGTGTAATAGGCTTTCTTATCTTTGGCGATACATTGATTTGTTAGGTTTCTTAGTTGTCTATATGTTATTAAAGTAATAGCTGTTTTATTTTTTGTCCAAACTTTCCAGATTTTGTCTCTTTATTTCTTGAGTTGTTTAACTGCTAAGGATATCTATGGGACAGTGTTGACTTTGACTCTTTTTATTCTTGAGGGAGGGCTAGTATACTTAAAACACCTAAGAAGATTTTATTAAACTCAGGGACAGTATCAGCTAAGGGGAGAGTCTTTAGTGATTCCCAGTTTAGGAAATGTAGTGTATTAATAAAAGTGTTTTCATGAAAAGTAGTAGGTTTTCTTACCAGACTGTAATGATTTGTTTTGGGGCTTTTGCTTTGGTGCATTATGCCGTAGATTGATAAATGATAACTTAGGCTCTCTAACAGAGCTCCATAGGATGAGATTTTATTTGGAAAGGATGTTAGGATCAAACTAAGGGTTGATTGTCTGGCTATGGCTTTATTATATCTGTTTGTTGTGGTTATAAGTTGGGTGAACTTGAGCAGATGTTGATTACTGGTTGAATTTTCAGATTGTATGACTTACCAATGTATAAATACATAATCTAATATTATAGTTTCATGAGAGTTTTTTGAGGTGGCCCAGCAGAAGTATCTTCCAGTGCTTTAGCATTTTTACCTGGGAGGGGTATACATATCTAGCTATCTGTATATATTTCTTTATCTATATATCTATATATCTATATATATATATATATATATATATATATATATATATATATATATATTATATATATATATATATAGTTATATAAATATATCTGGGTGCAGATGCTAAGGTTAACAGTGTGTTTGGTCGACATCTGTTTAGTCATCCCTTTTTGTCGATAAACATGAATGTCAACATAACATTAGATAACTATATCCTATTACATCCTAAAGATGTTGGGGTTGATTATGTAAGGGAAGCATACAAGTTTAAGTAACAACAGTATTATTACTTATACTGCTTTGTTAGATTTATTATTAGATCACTTATTTTTGTTTAATAAGCAATTTTATAAACAATTACAAGGGGTGGCCATGGGGGCCACTGTTGGCACAACCTATGCAAATTTGGTATTAGGTTGGTGGGACATGGAAATATTGCGACACGTTGATTATTCAGAACAAATTATCTTTTATAAAAGATTTGCAGATGATCTGTTCTTTATAGTTCACAAAGACAATTTTAATGTCAGTGAGTTTGTGGAGCAAGTGCTAGTACTACATTTTTAAAGTTTGTGGTGGGGAAACAGGAAACAAGCTTTCCTGTTTGGATGTTAACTTGATAATGGACACTAATTATAATATATTTTTGAGTAGTATTCATCACAAGAGTACTTTCTGTAACAGCTATGTCCATTTCAAGGGTTGCTACCCTTAGTTTATGAGAAAAAAATATTCATAGAGGACAGTTCATTCGAGCATCTCGAATGATAGTGGAAGATTCTGTTTTTTTGAAGGAAATTAACCTCATAAAAGAGTTGTTTTTGGGAAGAGGTTAAACTGGAGACCTACTTGAAAATATGGCTCAAGAGGTCATTCATAGGAGACAGACAGATTTTCCTCCTATTCTGCTAAGAGGTTTTGTTAAAAAAGGTCAGAATGTAGTACCTAGTGGCACACATATAAAAGCGAGAGAGGCAGAAGGTCCCAGATTCTGTTTGGATATGAATGTAGACAGTAATTACATCCGTTATTATTGAGAATTAGAAAGTAGTTAGAAGTAATGCAGATTTATCTAAAGTTCTTGGAGAAGGTCCCCATTTTGTTTATAAGAAAAATCTAAATTTTAAACATTTGTTAGAAAATAATAACTTTGGGCCAACCCTTACTTCTGGTGAAACTGGGGGTATGTTCAAATGTTCAGGGTGCAGGGCATGTACATTTATTTCTGATGGACCTTTTGTTTTTCTGGAACATCTACAGTTTACTACACCCATCCCTGGAAAATTGAGCTGTGGTACAATAGGGATAGTGTATCTTGCAATGTGCTCAACATGCCCAAGTATTTATGTGGGCATGTCTACCAGAAGTTTAAGGAAACGGGTATTAGAGCACTTGTATGCTATAAGAACTACAAATAGTAATAATGCCCTTTTTAAGCATTCTTTGACATGTTCCAACCAGAAGAAATTTACTTTTTTCTATAGTGGAAGTTATTAAGGGTGACCTTAGGGGAGGGGACTTTAGAAATTATGTTGAACAAAGAGAGGCAGAATGGCAGATTAAACTTGCTTCTTATTTACCCCCTGGTCTGAATGATATGGTGAACATAAAATGTTTCTTAAAAAATAGGAAAATTACTAAAGTGAATATACAGGGGTCAATGCCTTTGTGTTTTAAACTGTTTTAACTGTGTGGACACTTTGACATGCACATTTTTTGTAGTGTGTCTTTAAATGTTTTTGTGTATTTAATTGATTTATTATTGAAATGATTTGACTGGTCAAATGTTTTTTGAATGGTTTAAAAGTGATTTGAAAGTGTATTTTATCATTTCTGATGAAGGTTTTGGGACGAATAGTGAACATTAAATTTTAACTACGCTAGAAAGAACTTTCTTAGCTTCCCCAGTGCTTTTCTTGCTGGATTTTGTGGTTGATTGCAATTGTCTTGTCAGTGGTAGTGTGTTAGTTTTAGCACAGTTACTTGGATTTCTGACTTGGAGGTAGTTGGCAGGGTATGGTAGAAAAGAAGATATCTAGTGTTTTGTTTTGTTTTTTTCTAAAAAATAGCAACACTACCAGATTTTTTGTTGTTCCTGTTTAATCTATGTTAAAGCCTGGTGGGGCAACTAAGATGTCTGGAATGCAAGTTGCTATTCGTGGATGCACTGGAGGGGTTTGTTCTAAACACTTTGTAAGTCAGTGTGGTAAAAGTGAAGGCCAGCTTTGGACTACGGGTGATGTGGTTTTGATAAAAGTGCTGCTGGGACATGCTGTCTGGTACTTGAATATGCTGAGGTGGGTCTGGGTTTGAGTGGATATCACTGTTAAGTTTTATTTCTATGGAGGTTTGATTCCACAGCTATGGGCATGTTTCCTTGACTTTATATTTAATACCCAGTTTGTGAATCAATGCATGTTGCTTTCAATAATTGTGCTCGAACATTATGATATATGAGTGCTGTATAGATAGGGTGTGATTGGGAGATGAAGTTCAGAGGTATTTGTCTTGGGGGATACAAACTAAGAGTTTTGTTGGAATTGTGAGAGTAATGGATGTTGGTAAGATAAGTGTACAAGCAGGAAAAGAGGTACTATTATGAGAAATTGTAGGACAGACTCATACCTCTCACGTATATAGATTTTCGCAGAATGTCCTGATTTTTGCCTCATAGTTTTGGTCTGTTTTTTCACAAATTTGTGTTTTTCTGGCAAATTAGTGGTAAATCATTAAAGATTAAAGTTAGAAAATGACAGTCATTTGAGTTTCAGACTTCATACCCTTCAGAAAATCCATGCTAAGGCCAAACCTGTTATTCTATCAACTTTCTAAATTTTGTAAGAGCAATATTTAAAAATTGTCTGTGTTTTGGGACCTTTGTCCCACTTTTCTTTATGGCTTTGTCCAGATGTCTTGCTCTAAAAGGTTGAGAGGTATGGAGAGACTTTTTTTTGTTTCTGAAAAGCAAGAATCAGAAGTATTTGATGGCTAGATGATGAGGCATTGGTTAGGATAGGAAGTTGGGAGGGTTTACTTGGGAGTAAGTGGTAGATGAAATTTAGAATAATTGATTGTGATGGATTTGTAGGCCACTCGGCAATTTTCAGATGTGTGAATGTTTAAGAGTGTAGGTGTGGGGAATATTGATATGAATGTGTATGAGTATATGTGGTGATGGGGTCTGTTTACAGTTTACAATAGATAGGGGTAAAGAAGGGTAGTAAAGTAAAAATTATCAATTGAATGGTATGTGCAGATGTGGAGAGACTGAGAGTAGGGAGTATAAGCAATATAGTTAGATAAGGGGATGGATGAGAGATATTATAGAGGAAGAGGTGAAAGATAAACATTAATCTATTTCAATTATATGAGAGGAGATTAATGTGATGAATGGAGAAGGAAGTTTTGCCAAGGAATTGCTTAGGGATACTCTTGGAGAGGGGTCTGAGTAGGAATGGATATAGTGTAAAGCAGCATGGGAGGGAGAAATTGTGTTGTAAATTAAGTTAAATGTTAGATGGCAGTTGGGAATAGGTGAATAGACACAAGAATGATTGTATAATTATAGTAAAGTTGTCTGAAGAGCCACAGGGATTGGGTGACATGGGTGATAGGTGTACATGGGTAGTATAATGCTACAGTAAGGTGGGGTGGGTGAGAATTTGGATAAGGTAAAGGGCTATAGCTGGAGCTCTGCAGTTACAAAGTAAAGCAAGTTTTGTTTCATTTACTAAATGCAGACAGCAGGAAGTAAGGGGTTTGAAGTAACAGGTTTATCAAGTGCAATCTCATGATCGAGTGAAAAGGCAGTGATCAATTAGGTAAGTGGTACTTACAGTATAAGGACTACACTTTTGGTGGGATTTCACAGTCACTTTCCAGCACAGAGCAGGGACTTTTCAGACTAGTTTTAAGTTATCATATATCAAGGCTGTTTGTTAAACTTTGCACAATGATAACAGACTCTGTCAACTATTGTTCACAGGTGCAGCTTTCACTCAAGGCCAGTTTGCAGAGGTGTGATGTGTGGCAAAGTTCCTGCTATGTAATGGACAGAGGACCAGTGTAATGTATACAGGCTATTGCATAATGACAATAATCTCTGTTGGCTACTGCTCACAGGTGCAGTTTTTACCCAAGGCCAGTTCACAGATGTGATATGCGGAACAGCTGCTGATATATAAGGAACATAGGACTAATGTAATTTCCATGGCCTATTGCAAAATGACAATACTCTCTGTCATCTGACATTGCACAGACCTAAGACAAATCATAAAACCAAAATATTTCAAAGCAAATTTTAGAAATCATCTCTTGGATTCCAAACCATGCTCCTGCCACTTTCCTCCTGGCTAAACATTACGACAACTCTATCCAGCCGTTCATCATCTGTATTGCCCTTTTCATCTGCTTGCATAATCTAAGCTTCTGGGCTTTCATGAGAAGCCCCAATAGCTTAACTATACCTATAAATTCTTACCGAACAATCTGATAACTAGAAATAACACCCTACACATTCTATAGATAAGTGCAATAGAAAGTGTAGGGTATTACTACCTACAAGTAACACCTTACACATTTTATTGCACCTGCCTATTAACCTAATGGAAGTTATAAAACATTATTATTACTACATAGTAAAACTGAAATGTAATTCTGTGGAATATACCTAGAATCATTTTTTGTTTTTTTCTTTATATACTATTTTTATATTGCATGTGATAGTTACCATTTGCTATTTTACAGTGAACTGCATTGTATGACATCCTGCAAGATTTGTTACCTGTGGAGCTTTTCTCCCCAGGCCTTGGCTAAAAAAGAGGCTTGACATGGCCCAATCAGAGTTTTCCAATAAACAAATGCCAGTAAATAAGTAAGTAAACAAATAAGTACATGTCATATCATGGCCATAATTATAGTATCTATAGTGAAGGAAATTTACCAGTTAAAGAAGTTCCTCTGCGCAATGTTAGCAGAAAAATCTCCAGTTGAAATATCAGGTATGCAGCACCTGTGGCAATCATCAAAGAGAGCCAGTGTGTGGCAGGAGTTTGGTTGGGTGATGAAGAATAAAGTTCAGATGGTCTCCAAAAGGACCTGGCAAACCAAAAAGTGAGTCGTGATAGGGAGATAGAATACTTCTCAAGCTATTCTCATAAAATTTGGAGAATCTCTGACCGCAATGGGGCCATTGTTGCTATATAGAAGGCACTCTTTGAGCTTCAGAATCTTATGTCTTCTTTTGAGCAGCCAGCACTAAAAGCAGATGTTGGAAATGATACCATTTGTGTAGGTGAGATCACTGCAGTAATTGTTCAGTTCTTGTATAACAATGGCACAGAGCAGCTGGGATACAGCTGGATACGCATATGGCACTGGTTACTGTTGTGTTTAATGGCTTACCCACCTTCTCAGTGTTGTCTGGAAGGTTAGGACAACACCTCTTCATTGTCTGACTATGACAGTCCTCATCATTTTCAGAAAGAGTAACGAGTGTGTTCTAGTTACACAAGGATCACACATTTTAGTCTTCCTAATAAAGAATATGCCAAAGTCCTGGAAAACGGACTTCATCCAATAGTCTTCTTCTTCTTCTTTCAGCTGCTCCTGTTAGGGGTCGCCACAGCGTATCAACTGTTTCCATTTCTTCCTGTCCTCTGCATCTTGCTCTGTCACAGCAACAACCTGCATGTCCTCTCTCACCACATTCATAAACCTTATCTTAGGCCGTCCTCTTTTCTTGCTACCTGGCAGCTTCATCCTTAGCATCTTTTTCCCAATATACTCTGCATCCCTCATCAGCACATGTCCAAACCAACATAATCTTGCCTCTCTGGCTTTGTCTCCAAACTTTCCAACCTGGGCTGACCCTCTAATATACTTATTCCTAATCCTGTCCATCCTCATCACACCCAGTGTAAATCCTAACATCTTCATCTCTGCCACGTCAAGCTCTGACACCTGCCTTTTTGTCAATGCCACTGTCTCCAACCCATATAACATAGCTGGTCTCACTACCCTCTTGTAGACCTTCCTTTTCACTCTTACTGGTACTCGTCTGTCACAAATCACTCCTGATACTCTTCTCCACCTACTCCATCCTGCTTGTACTCTCTTCTTCACCTCTCTTCCACACTCACCATTACTCTGAACTGTTGATCCCAAGTATTTAAACTCATTCACCTTCACCACCTCTACTCCCTGCATCCTCACCATTCCTCTATCCTCCCTCTCATTCACACACATATATTCTGTCTTAGTCCTACTGACCTTCATTCCTCTTCTCTCTAGAGCATATCTCCACCTCTCCAGGGTCTCCTCCACCTGTTCCCTACTCTCACTACAGATCATAATGTCATCTGCAAACATCATAGTCCATGGGGACTCCTGTCTGATCTCGTCTGTCAACCTGTCCATCACCATTGCAAATAACAAAGGGCTCAGAGCTGATCCTTGATGTAATTCCTCCTCCACCTTAAACACATCTGTCACTCCCACCGCAGACCTCACCACTGTCACGCTACCCTCGTACATATCCTGCCTCTTACATACTTCTCTGACACTCCCGATTTTCTCATACAATACCACAACTCCTCTCTAGGCACCCTGTCATATGCTTTCTCTAAATCCACAAAGACACAATACAACTCCTAATGAGCTTCTCTGTACTTCTCCATCAACACTCTCAGAGCAAATATCGCATCTGTAGTGCCCGTTCCTGGCATGAAACCATACCTTTGATCACTAATCATCACCTCCCTTCTTAACCTAGCTTCCACTACTCTTTCCAATAACTTCATGCTGTGACTGATCAATTTAATCCCTCTGTAGTTACTACAGCTCTGCACATCACCCTTATTCTTAAAAATCAGTACCAAAACACTTTTTCTCCATTCTTCAAGCATCCTCTCACTTTCCAAGATTTCATTAAACAATCTAGTTAAAAACTCCACTGCCATTTCCCCTAAACACCTCCATGCTTCCACTGGTATGTCATCTGGGCCAAGAGCCTTTCCGTTCTTCATCCTCTTCATAGCTATTCTTACTTCCTCTTGCTAATCCACTGCACTTCATGATTCACTATCTGCACATCATCCAACCTTCTCTCCCTCTCATTCTCTTTATTCATCAGCTCCTCAAAGTACTCTTTCCATCTGCTCAACACACTCTCCTCGCTTGTGAGTATGTTTCCCTCATTATCCTTTATCACCCTTACCTGCTGCACATCTTTACTAGCTCGGTCCCTCTGACTAGTCAATCGGTACAGGTCCTTTTCTCCCTCCTTAGTGTCCAACCTTTCATACAACTCTTCATACACCTTATCCTTAGCCTTCACCACCTCTCTCTTTGCCATGCACCTCATCTCCTTATACTCTTGTCTACTTTCTTCATCTCTCTGACAATCCCACTTCTTCTTGGCCAACCTCTTTCTCTGTATACTTTCCTGTACTTCTTCATTCCACCACCAGATCTCCTTGTCCTTCCTCTTTCCAGATGTCACACTAAGCATCTTTCTAGCCATCTCCCTTACTAGCTCTGCTGTAGTTACCCAGCTATTCTGTAACTCTTCACTGCTACCCAGTGCCTGTCTTAACTCTCACAATTACCTTTTTTTCAATTTCCACCATTTGATCCTTGGTGCTCCAATAGTAAAGTGTGTGATTTAAATGGGGCAGTATGAATTTTATTCTGGCTTTAGAACACTGGATAACATTTTGTCCTTGCACAGATACTGATAGTGGGTGCTGTCAATACTGTCAAGGTATGTTTTGTGACCTTGGGGAAGCCATGCTGCCATGCCCCTCAAAATGTCTTGTGCACAGTAATACAATGGTATGTGGTCAGAAGGTTGCTTGCTATTTTGAACCTGTATTTGAGGGGTGACAGTTATGTAGTTTGGTGTTTTGAGGGTGGCATAATCATTGTTCTTTGCAGATGATGTTTTCATATTCACCTCAAGTGGCTGTGAGTCCCAGCATGCACTGGAGTGATTCCAGCTGAGTATGAGGTTGTTGGTATTAAAATCATCACCTCCAAAAATAGGTCATGGTTCATTCCTTTAAAAGAGCAGATCGCCTTCACGTGAGAAGGAGGTGCAGCTTTTGCACAAGGCCAGCTCACAGATGTGCGACATGTGACACGGCTTCTGATATATATATAAGGAATAGGGGAACCAATGTAATTTCCATGGCCTGTTCTACAATGACAATAGTCTGTCAGCTGACATTGCACAGACCTAAGACAAATCATAAATACAAAATACTTCAAGCAGTTCTTAGCTTTGTATTTAAGTTTTTGCCTGAATAAGCACTGACAGAAATTTAAGTGATTTACTAACTGTAACCACTGCAGCTATCTGAGGGCTGAATAGTGGTGGATTCTGTTTTGAAAACTGGTTGCATATTTAGTGATCTTGTTACAGTACAGTTAGTTTTCCTATCAGGGATGTTTGCTGCTTGCAAGTGCAAGGGCAGAATAGATAAGTGTGCTGAAAAGTGAGTTGAGGTGATATTTTTCCAAGCTCGATTGGATAACAATTGTTTAATACTAGAACTTAAATTTCTGGTGCGTTTACTAATTGACTGTTGGATATGATAGCCAAATTTCAGGTTTTCATCTATGTATATGACTAGTAGTTTGCTGTGAGTTACCAGCTCAGTAACAGTGATAACCTGAGAACTGTGTTTTTTCAGTTGTGAGATGACTAGGGGTGAAAAGCATGAGTCTTGCTTTGTTAAGGCTAAGGAGGAGCTGTGAGATAGTTAGCCATGTTTCTGCTGAGGACAAGGACTGACGGATAATTTGTTGTAGTTTGCTTAGATTCTGGGCTGAAGATATAAGAGTAGAGTTGTCTGCGTATTGTATAATGAAGGCATATTTATTAGTTCTGTGGAGATCATTATTGATGATGTTAAATCGTATAGGGCCAAAGACAAATCCTTGTGGAACTCCTTGTGACAATAGGAGGTACTGCCATCTATGCCAGGAGGAGTGGGCAAGCTAGAATTTTGTAAAGAATTATATATCATTTGTATATCAAACTGATTTGTACAGATGCTTGCGTTGAAAAACGTATTTGTAAAGCTGCTTGTGCTAAAATATATCAACGGTATGACCAGCTGGAAAGAAAAATGTACATGCATTATTGTAACTGAATTAAATGTATATGTTTTGACAGGGGATACTGGAAGAGAAAAGGTTAATCCCAGTCCACCTGACTTTGAGAAATACTGGGCCTAGGCCATAAAGATGTTATCTCACAGTGTCATCCTTTCCCGTGTATGTGTGTCATCTACTTGGAGCAGAGACACGACTGGTTTCACAGAAAGAGTGGTGGAGGACTTTGCTTGGGCACTTGGCTGAGGACCTAACTCTGCAGCTTTGCCACTGGGGAGCCTTACTGGGGACCTGGAGAGAGGCAGAGATAGAAATGCAGACCCTAGGCTGAGTGTGTTCCCTGTGTGCTATTAAGGGAGATTATGCTTGATGCAGAGAGGTCTGCATCTGGAAATATTGTATCCATTTGTATTCCAAGTGAACATCCCTCTCTAGTGTCAGTGGTGAGGACTCAGGCTTCTTGATTACTGGCCCAGAGTGGGGATGTCACATATTGGTGAGCAGTGGTGTGGATATTGAACTTCTGTAGTCTGTAAGCAGTTGCCACTAAAGCTGTGCATTCTCTCAGCTGCAACTTAGACATTCAGAGTTTCATTCCACAGTTTTATTTATTTTTTCTTAGTTTAATTTAGTCAGTGAAAGCAGGCAAAGATGTCAGCAGAGGATTATGGCAAGCAGAAAAAAAAACAGTTTGCCAAGGTGTGTGAAGGCAAAGGACTGGTGTATGCTGACCTGACTAAAGAGGAAATTATTTCAGCCTTAGTTGTAGCTCAGACCAGCAACCAGGAGGATAACCAGTCGGGTGATGGGAATTTGCAGACCTCAGAAACAAGACAGTTCACCTTTTCCTCGGAGGACTTAAAAATCCATCTGCAGTTAAAGAGCCTTAAACTAGATGCCAAATGTTTGGAATTAGAATCAGTAGACAGACTCCGGCATTTGGAGGCTGAAGAAAAGGAGAAGCAGCGTCAACACGAGAGGGAGATGCTGACTCTTCACCAGGGTATGGAGGTAATGGGGGAGGGACTAGGTGAACCCCAGAAGCAATAAAGGTCAGTACATTTCTTCCACAATTTACAGAGGGTGATAATTTTGATCGTTTTATATTTGAAAGTGTATGTAAACAGTATAATGTTGACCAAGGGCTCTGGGTATGGTTCCTGACCCCCTTCCTCCATGGTAAAGCTGTAACTGCTGTTTCTGAATTGTCTAATATTGATTATTTCAACTATGAAAAAGTAAAAACATGTTTACTTGAATATTTTAAGTTAATACCTGAAGCTTACAGAAAAAAAGTTTTGTGAGCATAGATGCAAGACAGATGAATGTGTGTGTGATTATATTGCTGAGTGCAGCACTTATTTGCATAGGTGAGGGAGTGGGTGCCAGGTCACCACTTTTGAAGGGTTAGCAGACCTTTTGGTGAAGGAACAAGCTCTTAATACTTTGCCTGAGGACATGAGAATCTGGTTGGCAGACCAAGAATGTAACTCTGTAGATGAGCTGGGGAAAAGGGAATCGCTACTTAGCAAACAGGACATCACTATACAGGAAGGGGATACCCAGTGCTGCACATTGATATAAGGGAACCCCTGGTGGGCAGCCTAAACCACTCTAACAGAGCCTTATGGTAACAGAAGAAGCCACTAGTTCAGATACACAGCCAATATTAAGGGTGAAATGTTTTAAATGTAACCAGTGAGACCATGTATCATATAGCTGTCCACAGAGGCAATTTGGGGAGCAAAAGGTGGGGGTCAGCAAGTGGAAATAACAGTATGCCAGTGATAAGTTGTCTGGAGACAACAGGAGTACCAAACTATCACAAGAGGTTATATCCTGTCTTAGTGGATGGAAAACAGGCCATTACTAAGAGAGAGAGAGAGACAGCCTCTGACATAACCATTGTGAAGCCTGCAGTGGTTAAAGAGGAACAGTACTTGCTTTGCCAGTCCACTCCAGTCAGAGCTTTAGGAAGGACCCCATTTGAAATGCCTTTGGCCAGGGTTCACCTTGATATCCCAGTTCCCTAAGGAAAGAGCAGACAGGAATAATGGTCTGAGGATACCTGTAACTTATCCCAGTAACATCAGGCTATTGCAGGATATCTATTCTAAACATTGAAATATACTTATGACCAATGAGAGAGTGGGTTCTATAGTAGGGAAGGTTCCTAGTTACACATATAAAAACAAGAAATCTCTTAAAAAGATGTTGTGTCATCCTAGATATGAAACGGATGCTACTACACAATCTTCCATAGGTACACATCCATGCAAAACCTGCAGTTATTGCCATCTAACCGATAGTGGGGCAAGTTTTGTACACCCAGATACGGGGAAAAGGATGTGTTTTAAAGCTAGTTCCAACTGTAATACAACTAACCTTGTTTACCTAGCTTATTTTACACTATGCCACTCTTTTTATATTGGAATGACTACATGTAGGTTGCGGGACAGGATGAGAGAACATGTCTATAACATTTCTAGAAAGGCTGACAACAATGCTCTATCTAAACATATTATGACTTCAGGCAACCTGCATATGTTTAAGTTTATGGTTACAGAAGTTGTTAGA
This sequence comes from Protopterus annectens, assembly GCF_019279795.1. Lineage (NCBI taxonomy): Eukaryota > Metazoa > Chordata > Ceratodontiformes > Protopteridae > Protopterus > Protopterus annectens. The sequence continues at coordinate 1,069,393,258 of NC_056747.1, read as the reverse complement.
GTGGGCAACAGGGGGGTGGGGGGTTCAAACAGAAACAAGGTACAGAGTAGTGAACTTGACTGGATAATAAGGATGAGGGCAAACATGGGGAAGGGTCTAAATGACAAAATTTCTATTAGACCCATTCTAGTTAATAGACCTTTAGTCAGATAATACTACTATTATGTTTATTTGTGCATATATTGGTGCTTTTAGTGGATTTTAAAGCATATTTTTTTGAATTGTATTTTGAACTGTTATATCTTTTTAAATGTTAATTGTTCTTAATTGCTGTTGATCTGTGGTTGGCTACTTCTTATTTAAAAGTACTACAGTTATGCATTTTGTTTGTCTGATGAAGCGGCTTTGGCTGTGAAAGCGCTCACCTATCTGTCTTTGGAATAAATACTTTGGATTTTTACTGCTGTGTTCCATTGCCTCCTTTGCCTTTTACTCTTTATATCCTAGTGGTAGTTGATTATGTACCAGATACCCTGAGGCAGTGGCTCTGTCCTTCAAAGCAGAGAAGGTGGCAAATGCTTTGCTACAGATTTTCAGCAGGGTTCCTAAAAGACATACTGACTGACAGAGGTGCCAATTTCATGTCAGACCTGCTGGCTTTGCTGTGGAAGCACTGTGGAGTGAAGCACCTAAAGACCACCCCTACCATCCACAGACTAATGAGCTTGTGAAGAGGTTAAACTCTACGCTAAAGACTATGTTACAGGCATTCGCAGACCAGTTTGAGAGTGGGACAAATATTTGCCCCATCTGCTATTTGCTTACAGAGATGTACCACAGGAATCCACAGGTTTTTCACCTTTTGAGTTGCTGTATTGGCATAGGGTGAGGGGACATTTAGATTTGATTCATAAGTGGGAGAGTGAGTGTGAAACCTACAAGCAGTCTGTTGTGGCATATGTCCTACACCTCAGAGCAAGGCTTAGGGAGCTCATGGGCTTCATCCAGGAGAACCTGGCAGGAGCCTAACAGCACGAAAAAGGTCTGGTATGACAGGAATGCTCAAGCCAAAGAGTATACTGTGGGGCAGTATGTTATGGTTTTCATTCCTGTCAGACACAATAAGCTGCAAGCAGCTTGAGAGGGACCCTTCAAAGTGGTAAGGAAAGTCAGTGATGTTAACTGCATGGTAGTACTGCTAGGCAGGAGGCAGGGGCATAAGTTGTACCATGTTAACATGATGCAACCTTACCATGATAAAGAGGCCCTGGTGGGGAGTATTTGCTGTGGATAACAGGAGGAGTCTGAGGGGGATCCATGGCTACATTGAGCCAGGCAGCAAAATGCCAAGTTACTAAGGTGGAGCCTAGGGTTGCAGGCATATGATATGATAATGCAGCACCGTTGTGGGGTTAGCAATGCCAATACAGATGGACCCTCTAGATAGGGCATGGGGTAATGTATTCTCAGGCTCATTCCTCTCAAGGAATGTTTCTCAAGGGACACTTGAAAAACTAGCCTGATTCCTCAAAAGGGGGAGAAATGTGACAATAGGAGGTGCTGCCAGCTATGCCAGGAGAAGTGGGGCAGTGGATGTGTAACATATGCCAGCACAGCTAGCTGGAATTTTGTGAAAAATTATATGTCATTTGTATATCAAACTGATTTGTATAGATGGTTGTGTCGAAAAATGTATTAACAGTGTGCCCTGCTGGAAAGAAAAGAAAAGAACATAAGTGGAGTACCTCAGGGTTCAGTCCTGGGACTGTTCTTGTTTGGCATCTACTTCTCTGAAGTACAGGCCAGCACTAAGGGACTCTGGCTAACAAAGTTCGCAGATGACTGCAAACTGGGAGCCATTACTGAATCCCCAAATGATGTGAATATTCTACCAAAGGGCCTTACAGAAACAGATGCTTGGTGTCAGAGCCATGGGCTCAAGCTTAATGCCAAGAAATGTATAGTTATCCCCTCTGGGAAAAAACATGTACCCATGAATTACCACATAGGTGGCAGTACACTAAACACTGAAAGTGTGATGAGAGACTTGTGGACACAGGTGAACAGTGGTCTCACCTTCGATAACCATATTGCCACAACAGTCAGGAAATCCTTCTATGTGGCACACCTCATCACAAAGGGCTTTTCATCCAGAAAAAAGGAGGTCATTGTCCCACTATACTCATCCCTCATTAGACCAAAACAATGCCCTGTTTAGTATGTACCTCACAAGACATCTGCAACAGCTGGAAAGGCCACAGAAATACCTCACTAAAAGAATCACAGGCCTAAAGCAGATGCCCTATGCTGATCGTCTAAAACTTCAGCTATACTCTGTGGCATACCGTCTACTCAGAGGCGATCTCTGCTTAACATACAAGGTCGTGTCAAACCCTGAGCTGTTGGACCTGCTCCACTTAAAGAAATCCCAATCCTGCAGATCCACATGCTCCAGGGATCTAAACCTTGTCATCACAATGAAAAAAACATGATGGAGGGATAGGTTCTTGACCCAGAGACTTCCCATACTCTGGAATAGACTGCCCATACATGTCAAGCAGAGCGCCTCCTTAGCCCTCTTCAAAAGAAACCTTGACGATTGGATGGGAGATAAGAAATTCACCCCGAGGATCACGTTAGTCAGCCTGCTAGACAAGGGTCCAGGGAAGTAAATATTGTGGGAAGAAATATCTGGGGAATTGTTTGGCTAGGCTTGTATAGGACCAAGGGATGATAGCCTAGTACCAACCTATGAACATACATTATTATAACTGAATTAAATGTATATGTTTTTATTGAAGATACTGGAAGAGAAGAGGTTATCCCAATCCACCTGACTTTAAGAAATACTGGGCCTAGGCCATAAAGATATTATCTGACAGTTTTGAATAAAGCCAGTGACACAATGTCTCTAAGTAGCATGGTTTAGTAGCTATGTATGAGGAGTAGAAGTGTTTAAATGGTTTTATAATTTCCAGGAGCACCAGCAGATCTGAGCAAAGCTCTATTTGTCTGTACAGTAATACTTAGATTGCTAAATCCTGACAGCTTTTAGTAATGGGGATAGTGCAGGAAACAGTAAGATGACCAGATGTGTGTGATGTTCTGTAAGCCAGAAATAATATTTAGATATTAGTGGGAGATTGCTCTCGTATTCTGTCTTGAATCTGACAACAACAGCCACTCATCCACATCATCTTGCCTTGCTCTATTCAGTAAGTAGGAACAACAATTTTCTAGATCAGTCAGGAAAATATAGTTTTTCTGTAACTGTATGACTCTTTCCAGCTGTGTTATTTTCAATATTTCCTGTGACTGAAACTCTGTTGTTTGTTGTAAATAGATATTCAGTATTTTCATGTTATTTTATTTATTATTAAATATATTTAGACTTTTCATTGTGGCTGGTCTTATTAAGGAATATTTAAGCTTTGAGATTATTTGCATATATTTATTTGGTGATAACTGTGGCTAGTGCTGAAAGCCTTGCTGTTTGGTCCACATTGCCATTTGTATTAATATTAATTTCACTCAGAATAATTTGATACCGAAGGATGAACACAGGATAGCAGCAGATTTCTTCAGCTCCACCAATTTCACTGCACTGACAGGAAATAATTACTTTAAAAATTAATTTATGAAGTAATTTTCTTTCTAAATATGTTTGGTATATCTATTCCTTCAATAATATCTAAAAAAGAAAGAAAATTTTAATAATATTCCTGTCAGAAATCACCTTGGAAATTTCTCTGTCAGCTTTTCTGTTTGAAATGAGTTCCAGTAAGACAAATTCTCAAGATTCCAGCATCAAGAAAGAATTTCAGTCTCTGATATCTACAATCCAGCAACTTACTGCCAAGATGGATAAACTGGATACTAAAATAGATACCTTCATAGAAAAAACTACAAAACAAATAGACTTGTTACATATAGACTTGCAACAACAGAAGACTCAGATTACAGGCATAGAAGAGACTGTAAATGACATGGAAAATAGAATCCAAGAAGAGGAAATCAACATTTTTTGCTGAAACAAAATACACATCTACAAACAAAGCTTGATTACCTGGAAAATAGATCTAGGCGCAATAACATTAGAGGTTTTGGACTGCCAGAAAATATTGAAGGTAACAATATTACTTCTTTTTTAAATACATGGCTCCCTAAAACTTTAGACTTGCCAGAAGCATTTTCTTTTGGTATCGAAAGAGCCCATAGATCTATAGCTAATACTAACTCTAACAAAAAGTATCCTAGATCAGTTATAGTTAGATTTCTATCATCTTTTGATAAAGAGATGGTACTTAAATCTGCTTGGGCTAAAGCACCTGTTAAAATTAATGAGGCAACTGTGCGTTTTGACAATGACTATTCTTCCTTGGTAATAACTAAAAGAAAAGTTTTTCTGCCATTAATAAGGGAGCTTAAGAAAGCACAGTTTAAAACCTACCTTCTGTTTCCTGCCAAGCTAAAAATCTTCCTTCCTGATGGCCCTAAAATTTTTGAAGACTTAGACTCTGCATTGCTGTTTATCAAAAAAATAAGATTTTGGATAAAATAGAGGAAATGGAATGGGCTAGTCCTTCATTAAAGAGGTTGGCAACAGAAGCTTCATGGAAGACTTCAGAGAAGAAAAAGAGACTAAAAAACAAATGACTTATTCTATGTTTTTCCTTTTTTTTTTCTCTCTCTCTTTTTTTCTTCACTATTAATCTTTTTAAATACAGTTACTGCATTTTCAGAAAGCCACAAATATTCTGAAAAAGATTTAATCAAAGTCATTTTCTGTATACAAAGAATTGTTTTTGTTTCATAATCAGTCAAAATATCTGAGGAACTATTAACAAGCTATCATTCAATATGTTTCTCTTTCTGACAAAGAGAACCAAGGTTAGTAACTTGATACATTTTTTTTTTCTTCTTTTCTTTTATTTTAAATAATGACATTCTTTTTAGATTATGCATTGAGTAAGGGGTGGGGGAGGGCAGGGAGTGAAGTGTAATGAAAATATGATAAATGGAATAATAACTTATTTATTCCTTGTAAAAAAGTATATATGCTGTTTAAATGCTATTACTAATTATACTTCCTTGATTTTATTGCTTATACTTGTTTACAAATAATCTGTCATGCTTTAATTAATAATAATTAGAACTAATTAGTAGTAAATAATATGTTTCATATCCATCTTTATTAATATAAACAGCAAGTAATATTTCACTGTAGATACTTTTTATAGCTTCCTTTTTCATTTTTTTATCTTTTTTCTTATTCTCTTTTTATTTTCTACTCTCTTTTTTTATGCTCTTTCTCTCTATTTCCTTTCATATTAGTACATTCACATGCTTTTGATCATACTGATACAGTAAATAATAAGATTTGTATAAAAATTGAATAGGGGCATAAATAATTAGTTCTATTACATATTAATAACTGTGGGCTTAGTTTCACTTTCATAGAGGCTGTAATAACTTGTAAAATACTTTGCGAAGGTTTTGCTCTGTTTAGCTTCATTTATATTGCTAAATGAATGTCAGTCACTTGTTTTTATCAAAATTCCCGCCAGAATGTTAAGGGAGACAATTTGGGTTGTGGGTTACCTCGTGAATAGTGTCCTCGAGTTGTTTTAAAAGCTTCAACACTCAGAATTCACGCAGAGAAGCTGAATACAGTCAATTTGAACTTTGACCCCTGAATTCACACTGAAACATCGTAGATTCAAAAAGAACACTCTACCAGGAAGTAGAACTGCTGCAAATGCGACTCTGCGATGGAAAATGAACTCTATAACATTTAAATGTGAGTTATTTTTTATAACTACTTATTTATTCATGTTATAATTTATAAAATATGAAAGTTATAATGATTTTAAATGATTCAGTATCCCATAGTAAGCAAATGGGATATTTTAGAAGGCATAGAAAGTGAAACATTTATACATATGTTTTTGAAAGTTTACTTGACTGCAACATATTAATGTATGTAAAAACCTATGATTTAAACATATACATTGCTATAATTCATTTGATTTATCTGACTGACAAGTATAAATATCTTTATGACTCTATCTTGGAAGAAGTTGTCATCTGACGTATTTTAAAGCAACAGTTCAGATATATAAAATACAGATGGCTTTCTACACAATAATGCAAGTATATCTGAGAATTTACATAGCTTTGCAGTATGATTTATAACCATTTCTATAAATATAATATTTTATTTTACTGGCAATAATAAGTATGAGAAAAAAGCTTTGATGCAAGTAATTTAAAGTCTTTTGGAAGCTGTCAACTGCATTTCTATGACAGAAAATAGGTACATCTTAACATATGTAATGTCTGAACCATAATAGCCTAAGTTATTGATTTTAAATGAACATCAGAACTTATTTTTACAAACTTTGAATAAATTAATATGTAGATATGCCCTCTTTTTTTTTTTTTTTCTTCTCTCTCTCTCTCCCTCTCTCACTTCTTTTATTTTTCTCTCTCTTCTTGGTTCCTAATATCAAGTTTATTTGAATGCTATTTGATTATAAATGTATTATATTAAATAGATGTACATAGCAGTATGAATTGTTTTTAAAAGTTTCTATTTGTTTATATGATGCTGATTTATCAAATGTGTAGCTTTGTCTTACCAGATAATCTAATTGAAAGTTGTTAATTTAAGTTAATAATAACTAGTATTAAATTGATAAGGTGGCAGCTGAGGTACTGCTGCTTAGGGTAGGGGGTTAACTTGAGTAGTATGTGCTACTCTAAGTTGGAGTTTTTAACTCCAGGCTGGGTGCAAGGTTTAATCCTTACATTATCTTCTTTTGTTCACTGTTGTGTGTATATAGTTCTGACACCCACAATACATTTTGTAAGCTCATTGTCACTACAAACAAAATTGAATTTTATACAAAATCCCATAAGAGATTCAATAAATACAGCTATATTTAAAGGTACACCTAAAGGAGGAGGTATAACATTATTTATTTTGTTAATTGTTATTTTGATTATAAGTTTTATATGTTTTAAAAATGCCAAATGACTTCTCTAAAAGGAATTTCTTTAAACATTAATGGACTGAATAACCCGTGTAAAAGGGCAAGCTTAATAAGATACATTAATTTACATAAGGCCAATTTAGTATTCCTTCAAGAAACACATCTCCTGAAAAAAGATATTGATAAATTAGCCACAAATAAATATACAGTATTGGTTAGTTCAGAGCACACACAGAAAAAAAGAGGAGTGGCTATTTTATGGAATAAAAGTATGCCCATTCCTAAAACTATTAAGTCTTATCAAGATGATAAAGGAATGTTTTGTATGATTACAATACAAATTAATGGAAAGACTTATACATTAATCAATGTATATTGGATACCAGGAATTGGTATTAATACAGTGAAATACCATCTTGATAAGATCATATCATTTTCTATAGGAGATATTATTTTGGCAGGTGACTTTAATTGTATCCTACATGAAAATGATACTACTACTATAGGAAAAAGGAAAATTACATCTAATGCAAAACATTTAAAGGATTTTGTTAATTCTTATCATTTAAATGATATTAATAATCAGATAGACTCAAAATCATTACCATACACCTTTTTTTCTAACAGATATAAAACTTATTCAAAAATAGATAGAGTCTTTATTTCTAACCAGATGGTAACAGAATGAATTAACTCTAAAATCATTTCATGTCCTATATCTGATCATAATTCAATTGTTTTTGAGTTCATGATAAAAAAAATACTTACAATGTTCAGACAAAAGGATACCAGCATACTTAACTCAACTAAAAGACTATAAAGAATATATACGTTCAGAAGTACAACATTTTTTAGACATAAATAATACTCCTGAAGTTTCCATTGTTTATGTTTGGGATGCTTTAAAATCATATCTATATGGACAAAGTATCAGATGGTATAATAATAAAAAGAAATCTTGGGATAAGGAATTGTTAGATATTCAAAGTAAATTAGACTCTTATAAACATAATAATAAAGAAAATATTATGGACAAGAAAGTAATTGAAGGAATAAACAAACTAAATGAGAAATACAAAGACATTTTAACCCATAAAGTTAAAATAACTTTAGAGAAATACAAGTTTTTGTCTTACTCAATAAGCCCCAAATACTTACATAGACTTAAAAACAAAACAAAAAGGTTGAATAAGCAAAATCATATCAAAGAAATTTTCTCTCTAAGGAAAAAGAAGAATGTTTCTAGTCTACCAGAAATATCAGATGAATTTAGAAATCACTTTCACAAAATTAATCATAATAACATTAACATGGAACCTAAAGATAAAATAAAGGAATTTATAACTACGAACATGAATAAAAAACTTAATAAACAACAGACTAAACTATTGGATAAAAGTATTTCATATACAGAGGTTGTTACACAAATAAACAAGCTTAAATCAAACAAAGCACCAGGTAATTATGGTATTATACCAAAGATATATAAAATTCTTTCTAAAAGTACATACTCATTAATACATAAGGTTTTTATTTTGGCCCAAAATGAGCTAATAACCCACCCCATTTTGGCAATACACATTTATTTCGCCAATTTTAAAACCCAATAAAGACCCAACTAGATGTACTTCATATCGACCCATTTCATTACTTAATGTTGATTATAAAATGTTTATGAGTATTTTTGCTGATAGATTGAAGACAATCATCCCAGGCATTATAGATATAGATCAGACAGGCTTCATTGTAAATAGAAACACTTTTGATAATATTAGGAGGACTCTAACATTAATTGATTTTGCAAATAGGAGAAAGAAAGATTTAACACTTATTAGTCTTGATATAAGTTCAGCATTTGATTCAGTAAGTTGGGACTACTTGTTTACCTTACTGAAGTGCACAAACTTCTCAGATGCATTTGTAAATCTAATTGAACATCTATACAAAGGAGCATTGGCTTACATTAAGATAGGAACACATGTCTCACAAAAAATACCCATTTTTAAAGGTACAAAACAAGGGTGTCCACTCTCTCCATTGTTATTCACTTTAATAATGGAGCCTTGGGCTAATCTGATCAGAAATAGTACTGATATAGAAGGATTTGAAATAGATGAAAATACAACATCTAAAACTTTTTGCAGATGATGTTCTAATTACATCAGCAGGATCTAATTCTTTTATGCAGTCTCTATTTGATAAAATGATGAATTTTAAAAGTATTTCTTGTTTAATATTCAATGAAGAAAAAACTAAAATACTACCTATATATACACGAAAAAATGTTCTCATTAGTGATTTTAGTAAATATGTACCCAATTCAGGTCAGATAACTTATCTAGGTATAATATTAACTAAAGATATTAAATCTATTATACATAATAATTATAATACCTGTCTTCTTAATATACAAAATATTTTCAATACCTGGAATAATATCTTTTTTACTATGGAAGAGAGACTTACAATTATTAAAATGATAATATTCCCCAAGATATTATACTTAATACAATCAATAATACTCCCACCTACAAAAATAATTATCAAGAAATTGAATACACTAATGTTAAATTTCCTATGGGCACCTAATAGACCTAGGATTGCATTAAAGAAACATACTAATAGCTGGTCTCAAGGGGGTATTTCTTTTCCAGACTTTAACTTATATACTATCTCTTCCATTGTAAAAGTTATTACTTTGTTAATAGATCAGTCATATGTTGCAAAATGGAAAGATTACTGGGAACTAATTAGTATTCACTTCATGAAAATCTCCTTAACACATAAAAATATGATTGTAAATAACTCCATGCTATGGTTACTAAAAGAATTTTGTACTTCACCTATTACACCAAAATATATAGTTAGTTATCTATTAAACATTATTATTAGTTATCGTAATTTTATATTCATGCATCCTAAATATAAGGAATGGAATTTTATTATATTCCCTATAATGTATACACGAGGTATGCTTTTGTCATCCACTTCTGAAAGAACTCACTTAGCTACAGATAATGATCTAAAGTACTGGTATCAGTTGTTATCTGATAATAAAGTTAAAAATCTAGACTTCTTAAAACAAGAATTTGATCTGAGAGAAACTTGTTGGTTAGAAGTTCAGACCTTTAGACAACATCTCATTAATAAAATTGATTTAATGTCTATAACAGTTAAAAAATCTATTCCAAAACTGATTGATTACTTGATATTAAATTTACAACATAAAGTTTCTGATAAAGGTAAGCTTTCATACATACATAAAATTATCAGAGAAGAAACTTTTACAGTGTAGATACCTACTGGAATTATTTCACTTCCATTAATGGTGACCCACCAAATCAACAAGATAAACAATATATATTGGAATCTGCCTATAAAACTACTTCTTCCATTGTCTGGAGACTTTTTACATGGAAATTTTTACATAGATCCTTTTATACACCTTTAATGATGAATAAAATAAATAATAAAGATAATCTATGTAAAAGATGTAATGTAGAAATTAATGCTGACTGGGCTCATATGTTTTATGACTATATAAAATTGAAAGAATATTGGAAGTCAATCAATGATTTTTTGCAGGCTCTTTTTACAGATAATTTCATTATTTCTAAATCTCTTATATTATTCAACACTCCTGTACCTCAAAGTGTGAAAAAGGTTAAGCTTCCCTTGTTATTGTCTATTCTAGCAGTGGCTAGAAAAATAATAACCAGAAATTGGATTTCAGATACACCTCCTTCATTCAATGAATTTAAAAATGTTATGACTATAGTGTGCCATATGGAATTGATGACAATAAAATCAAGAACTACTAGAAAAACATATTATTATATTATATGGGATACTTTACAAAACTTGTTAAAAAAATCTTAAATTCAATAGCATGGTATTTTAGTTTAATTAATTGATTTGATTGTAGTGGATGTCTTTGTAAATACTTTGGTTATTTTATTGATTGTTATAATCATATCTATTTTAATTACTTGTATAAAATTGTTATGATATTTCTCTTGTATGTTAAAAACAATAAACTTGTTTTAAAAAAAAAAGAATAATTTGATACCCTTTTAAGAGCCTTGTAGTGACTGACTGGTGGCAGTGAATCTATCTTATAGTCTGGGCAAAGTTGGTAGAGCAGGTAATCTGTGCCAACCTTTCCCAGATGTGTCTGTGTGTGTGTGTGTGTGTGTGTGTGTGTGTGTGTGTGTGTGTGTGTGTGTGTGTGTGTGTGTGTGTGTGTGGGTGTGTGTGTGTGTATGATTAAATCTCAGAGTGTATGTGTCAGCTACAGGGAACAGGGACATGAAGCACTGATTTCACAGAGAGAGGAGTGGAGGATATGGCTTGGGCACTCAGCTGAGGACTTAATTCTGAAGCTGTGCCAGTGGTGAGTCTAACTGAGGATCTGGAGGGAGACAGAAATTCAGAGCCTGGGCTGATTGTTTTCCCTGTGTGCTCTTAAGGGAAATTATACTTGATGCAGAAAGGTCTGCATCTGGAAATACTGGGTTTTATCCATTTGTATTCCAAGTGAATGTCCCCTTCCAGTGTCAGTGGTGAGGATTCAGGCTCCTTGACTGCTGTCACAGTGAGGATGTCACACTCATACTGATATTAAAGAAAAGTAGAGAAATGATTGTGGCATTTTACTGCTTATAATCAGGTGCTGAGGTAGCTATGGAACTACATTCTCTCTCTCTCTCTCTCCCATTTAAGCACCACGTGGTACAATGGGCAAAGATCACTTTTCAGAGCTCATTGTTTCTGTAGCATTTATGGGTTTTACAGGCTCAGGTTGCTAGCCCAAGGCCTAACCCTCCTTAGAGGGTGCACCACATACACTCGCATGCATACACTCAAACCTAAAGCCAATTTAAAGAATCTATTCCACCATGTTTTTGGAATGTGGAAAGAAACCTAAGCACCTGGCCGTAACTCATGCAAATTCAAGGAGACATGCAGACTCTGCACAGAAGGGACCCTGGCTGAGAATCAAGCCGGAGATCCTGTTGCTGTGAGGTGACAATGCTAACTGCTACACCACTGCACCACCCATGGAACCACATTAAGGATGTGTTAAGTTTTAGAAGTGACCATTTAGAAATTAGTGTATTGTGAAAAATGGTGTTGAAGGCTTAAGATAGGTAAAGGAACAGGGCTGATACCAGAGTGCCTGTAGTTTGATGGATACTAAATGTATTAATTAAGTTATGTAATGCAGTTGTTGCAATATGATTTGGGTGGAATCCATGCTGGGATAAAGAGATGAGAGTTTTGGGTCATAAGGTCGAGTCTCTGTGACTTTATACATTTCTAAAGAATTTTAAATGGAGGAGAGAGGATAGTGATACGCCAGAATTTAGTTGGTTCATTGGATTTGTCACCTTTGTGAAGTGGTAAAATGCATGACTTTTCCCATAGTAGAGGTACATGAAATTCCATGATAGAGCAGTTGATTAGGATTGAAACTGTGTAGGGTACAGCCTCATTGGCAGTTGTAAGGAATTCTGCTGGAAAATTGAGGGAACAAGGGTAGTTGGTTTTAGTTTGAATAGGTACGTTTAGATTATGGAAGTGGAGACTCGTTGAAAAATGAAGGCATTTCACTGGATAATAGTTTGGGGTTGGTCTTGTGAGTAGGTAGGGGAAGAGTTATTGATCATAAGGAAATGGACTGTATGAAGTGATTGCTGAAGTTGACAATATTGTTATAAGCAGTGTGGTTGGCTAGGGATGAGGTTAGTTGGGTAGCCTGGTCAGGATTTAGTAGTTGATAAATACTGGACCAGGATTTTTTTTAAATTGATTTTGATTAGTGGTTTGAAGGTTTTGTTTTTTTTTTTTTGTTTTGTTTTTTTTTTGTCAGATCTGATATTACACTTATTGATGTGCTTAAGATGCTTGTAAGTCTGGAGATCTGACTGGGTTTTGTTATGAGTCCAGGTCTTCCAAGTCTCGTCTCTCTGCTTCCTTAGTTGTCTGCTGTTACAGGTTAGCCAGGAGGCAGAGTTGGATTTCACTTTTTTTTTTGAATGGTGCAAGGTCATTCAAGATGTTTAGAAAAATTACACTAAATTCAAAAACAGCATAATCTAAGGGAATGTGTTTTAGTATGTCCCATTTGCATTGTTTTAGGTTGGAGATAAGGTTGAGGCTATTGAAATGTGTGGAGTTATGGGCTACATTGATGCATGGGTGCTTTTGGGTATTTCGGTGTTTTCTTACCATGAACGTTAGGAGGTGACTGCTCAATGAATCAGGAAAAATGCCTACAGCGGTTATATTATTAGGGAATGAAATGTGGATCCAATTACATTTTTGCTGGTGTTTTGGTTATACAGAATTGATGTGAAGATAAATTGTGTGAGGCCATATAGGCTGATTCCATTAGTGGGACTGTCAGAGGCAATGGTGAACCAGTCTATATTTACATCACCCAGGATTAATTTTTCTTGTGGGATATTGGCAGATGCTCAACAGAAGAAGCCCACTATAGTGTTAATATTATTACCTGGGGTATATAGATACCTATTATACAAATGGTCTTGTATTGCTTTTGTTTAAACTGATGGATAATGATTTCTGTGCTGTTGAATTGAGGTAGATTTTGTTGGAGTGAGGGAAATTGGTTATTTTTATCAATTATAGCTACCCCAGCTGCTCTTTTGTGTTTCCTGTCTAGCCTATAAGTAATAGTATCAATCAACTGCTTTTATACTATATGTAATCAGGATTAAGTGGAGACTGCAGCCATCTATTTCTATTTGCACTTTAATAGAAATCAAGCTTCCTGTTTTTCATTTCCTGTTCAGTTTTACTTTTGAAAAATACTGACACTTTTCTGTAAGACTACCTCTAGCTAAACATAGTGTTATTTGTATGTGACATTTTACAGGTAATCTTCCTCTGCCTGTGAGTAAATCAGTAGAGTCATGCAGGATATTCATCGTTTTGTTTTTTGAACATTATCTGAGATGTCTCTGATTTTGAACTCATGAAGTCCTTTTGTTTTTTAGCAATGAATTATTTATTTCCATTCCCAATTTCTCATAAGCAAAAATATAAGATTTAGTCAACCGATATTTGAAAAAGCAGTTATTTATTTAATTTTATTTATTTAACATGTTTACCAGTAAAGTCTGACTTGGAACAAAGCCAATTTTCAGCAGAGGCCTGGGGAGAAACACTCCAGATGCATGTCTTTGTAAAGTGGGAGGAGAAAACCCACACAAACGTGGGGAGGACATGCAGACTCCACACAGAAGGCACTCCAGCCAAAAATCGAACAGGAAAGCCTCTTGCTGTGAGGCGACAATGCTACCGCTGCACCACTGTGCAGTCCAGTTATATTTCTGTACTTGAAATTCTGTACTGACATCAGCAGTTCATGACTTAATGGTGATACATAATGGCCAAAAACATTAACAATTATACACACATCTCTCTCTTCAGAGCCATTGGACTCCAGCTGATAAATATTTTGTGATGAGATATTAGACTTGGATGTGTGTGCTTAAATTCTACATTCTATTCAGTAATTCTCATTGAATCCTTCCAAGGTTTTACTTTGTACTCCTGTCTCATTGTTCAGAGGTATTGTCAAATTTAACAGCATCAGATCTTATCACCTTGACCGTAATATATCCCAGGAGACTGAGGTTTGGAGGTGGTGAGTATTCTTCTCTGTATACAGTGTAGGCAGGCACCTAGGCTGATGGGTATTCTTTATCTTGGACAATTTCTTCCTGTGATGTGTTTGTTATGCCATTATATGACCATGACTTATGGCTGCTGTACTGGCTTTTTGCACTAGGGTTTGCTGTCCCTGTGACGGGGATGATGTCCAACTGTAGAACCATGACCAGGATGGGGTTCAAATTGAGGTGTCCTGCCAATGGAGGGCAAGAGTCCTGCCCTCCCATGACTAGGTGTGTTAGAGTGTGGAAAATTTCTAGATGCAGGTAAGCACTGCCTAACCTGTGATGACACCTTGCATGGCTACAATTGACAAGTATTTTCCCCTGACTATGCACAGCACTGCCAGTGAGTGTGCATGGATTTGGACATGGCAATGGCATCATACACCTCATCTGATCAATTATTACTGTGTCTATGGTCCACATGGATGCCATGTAACACAGCAGTAAAGTTCATTCTGGACTGTACTACAAATGATTGCGCTCAGATGATACTCTGGTACACTTACTGATTGATCCCAAGTGTTTTCCACATGACGGGAACAACCTAAAACAGGTGATGGTGTCAAGCACTTCTGCAAAACTATACAATGGTGGATATGCCCAGCTCAGATGCAGTGTATGCATTTGCTGCCGCTGCCATAAAAGTATCACTGGAAGTCATTGCCACCACATGAGAACCCTCTCCCAGTGTAATGGTAAGCAAACACCCTGTGTAGCTTTATGCTCTTATGTAGGTGGAGCCACATCTGCAACCCATATTATAATATTACACTCTATTATAGTTTCAGGACTATCTCCCAATGCCAACAAGCTGTTCAGTTGAAAAACTCCCTTTCCCCCTACTTCCTGTAAAAATAGGAGTACCCCAAGGATCAATCCTAGGACTCCTACTTTTCACTATATTTACAAATAATCTTCACAAAGCCACCCCTCTAGAAAACCTGGTTCAATAAGCTGATGACTCCACCTTGATCTGCTCTGCCTCCACCCTCCAACAACTTCAAATCAAGACCCAGGAAGCCTTTACATCCATCGAAACCTGGCTAACAAAACCTACTTGCCTGTTCTCTATTTCTGCATTAGATAATACCCCTATCTCCCCATCACACAAACCAAATTACTAGGGTTCATTATTGACAACAATATGAAATTTGGCAAACACATAACTCATACAATATCCAAAATCAACAAAAAACTAGGTACTCTTTACAGATGTAAAAACTTCCTAACCAGCAACAGTAAAGTTACCCTAGCTCATACCCATCTTCTCTCTACCTTACTGTATGCTTCTCCTGTCCTAATTAATCTAAGCAAGAGCGATTTAACCAAGCTATCAGAATGCTACAACAAAATATCAAAATTCGCTGCAAACTCCTTCTACTGCACCCACCACTGACAGGCCCTGAAACAGCTTTCCTGGCTGGAACTCCCTAACACCTTAGCTCTAAATCAACAACTTCTAGCTCACCAAATACTGTACCAACCAGACAAAACTCCAGCCTTACAAGACCTGATCATCCTCTACTCCAATAACTGAGAACTTAGATCCACTAACAAGGCACTAATCGCAATCTCTAAAAGCCATTACAGCTCTGGTGACTCCCTATATTCTAGCAACATTGCCAAGACTTGGAACTCCCTACCACTACAAATCAGGGTGCAACCTAATAAAACCATCTTCAGACAACAGCTTACTTCCCACCTAATAAACTCCCAGACATGCAACTGCCTAGAACCTGGCTGACATATTCTAACTCCTTTCCCCTACCCACTATCCAACCTCCTCTTTGAAACTCCCACAGATGCACTATATATTATCAAACATTACTTGTAACTGCCTAGCACCTGGCTGACATATTCAAACTTCTTTCCCCTACCCAACCTCCTCTTTAAAACTCCCGCAGATGCACTATAGATTATCACATGTTACTTACCAACTCACTGTCGCCTATTCCCCACTGCCCCATCTATACCCACTAACTCTCCACTAGACTAAACTGAAAAGCTTTCCCTTAAAATGTCAATGCACCTCACATGAACTTGTTTATATTCTCCTCTTTTTTTAGTTTTTTCCTTTCTTCTCTTATCTTCAGTACATCTTCAAGATTATCTGTAATAAACATACTGTATGAACAACAAATGTTACTACATGCTGTACTTTTAATTGTATGTCTAAACCACTGTGGTTATGTAAATATTTTATGCAATCATATGTTGTTGTCTGCTATATTTTTATAACTGAATGTTTAAATATCTTATGTATAGTATGTTAGCAATTGTTCTGTGTTGTGGAGCTTTTCCCCAGGCCTCTGCTGAAAACAGACAGCTCTGTCCAGTCGGACCTTCCCGGTAAACAAATGTTAAATAACTAAATATTGATGATGAATGCACACCCAGGTTGTAAACAGTGCCACTGAGTCATCAGATTGTGCCTTGGGTATTTGCATTTTGTTGTCTTCATTAACTCCAGCAATGGTGGCAACATCATCCTTTCGTTGTGCTCCAACTTCTAGAGGTTTCACCTTACCAGTATTCTGCCATGTGGGTACACAACAAAAGATATATCAGACTGGATATGGGAACCTGGGCCAAAACTGTGCTAAGAATGTCCATGCTAGATGTTCCATACAAACCCAATCTACCTCTGTTACCAAACTGACATGCTGGACACCTAACATACTTATAACAGTACATAACAAACAGGGGATGTGGCCGGCTTGTAGCAACTATGTGCAGTCCAGCTGTAGAGAACTGTGGTATGAGAGAGGTAACCTGTTGCATCATCTGATATGACCTATGGAGGGGCAACCTGAGACTTCTGAGTAAAAGTATTAACATCTTTACATTAAGACTTTGCCATGAGTAAGAACTATTTATATGCGCACCCCAAACAGACACCAGCCTGGTAAACAACAGGAAAACAATACTCCTACTTAACAGTGAACCTGCAAACTATCCTAAAAATTATAAACCATTAACTTACCTTCAGATGATGTATACACTATACACTGGAATTGATTCTGACAGAGTTTATAGTAATTTAGAAGAAAACTCAATCATGGCAATAGAACAAAAGGGTAAAAAAAGAAAGTAATATGGAACAAACTGGTAAATAAAGTCATAATGTAGAACTGTAAAAAGGGGGGAGAATCTAAGTATGACATGGATACATTAAAAAAAAGCATTTGATAGTATCAAGCATTCATGGATAAAAGTGTTTAAAAATGTATAAGATACACCCTACACTGATCAATTATGTTACAGCAACCATGAAACAGTGGCAAACCACTTTGCAGTTAAGCCATGATAAAGGACAAGTTATTTTTCTACAGATAAAAATTCAGAGAGGGATATTCCAGGGTGACTCTTTGTTAACGCTGCTCTTTTGTCTTGCATTTAACCCATTAAGCTGTCTACTTAGATCATGGCTACAATTTGGCTCCCAGAAAACCACAATGTGCAAAGACTTCTAATCATCTTTCCTGTAGATGATTTAAAACAGTATAGCTCATCAGATGAGGAACTGAAAACACACCTGCGGGTGGTCAAAACCTTTTCAGATGATAAATGTGCAAAAGTAACCTTTAAAGCAAGAAAGCTGCAACACCACGAAAACATCAGTTTTGGACAGGAATGTGATATAAAAGAACTTGAGCAAGAGAGAATGCATAAATATTTGGGAACTGATGAAGGATCAACAATAAAACATGAACAAATGTGAATAAAACTTAATAAGAAATATTTTAGAAGACTTAAATTAATCCTGAAAACAGCACTAACATCTAAGAACAAAGTCCAAGCTATAAACCAATGTGTCCTTCCTGTCCTAACTTACATTTTTGGATGGACTGACCCCAAAAGGTGTTGGATAGGTTGGACAGGAAAACAAGAAGGATGCTTCATGCTCATCAAATGATTTATAAAAATCAGTGCATACCAAGATTACATATTCCCCATTCCAAAGGAGGTATGGGTCACCTCGAAATTGATTACAAGTATAGATCTGCAATCATGGAACTGCATAGATATCTGCTGACCTCACACGACCCAAATGTAGTGAATGTTTTGAAATATGAGGAGAATAAGTCTAAGATGACTTCCCTGCTTAGTTTAGCAGAAGCATGTCAGCATAAAGCAGGAATGGAAATCAAACCAGAAGTAGATAAAATCAGGCAGCAACTGAATGTGCCAAAAAAAAAAGAATATAAGATGAAGGATCAGATGAGAAGGCAAGAAATGTGGAAAATGCATAAATGTAGTTGCAGGTATAGAAAACTCTTGGAACAACCTGATGTTGATCAGGATCAAATGCAGGAATGGTTAAGGAGAGGTGAATTTAAAACAAAAGATGAAAGGTTAATATTGGCAGCTCAAGATAGTGGACTATGTACACGTTGGTTTACAAAGTCCATTGAACGTGTGGGATAAACAGACAAATGTAAGTTTTGTAAAGCAGAATTGGAAACAGTCACACATCTTGCTGCTGATTGTGATATACTATGGCAGAAGGACTGTATACTGAAAGGCATAATAATGTGGCAAGACTGTTGCATTGGGAATTGTGAAAACATTATAATAAAGTAGCAGAAGAACAGTGGAAACATGAGCCACAAAGTATCATAGGAAATGATGAAGTTTTTATCAAATGGGATCATCCATTGCCAACAGATCAAAAAATAGACAAGAAAACCAGATATAGTAGTCCATAAAAAGAAAACAAAAGTAGCATTGATCATGGAAATTGCTATAGTCAGCGACTCCGGAGTCATAAAATACCAGGATTTGCAGTTGAAAACAGGGGCAGTGTGGAAGAAAGATACCCAGATAATTCCTGTAGTAGAAGGAGCAATGGGTCTTATAAAAAATAATTTACAATCATGTACCTCTCAAGACATCTGCAACAACTGGAAAGGCCGCAGAAATACCTCACTATAAGAATCACAGGCCTAAAGCAGATGCCCTACGCTGACCACCTTAAAAAACTCCAGCTATACTCTGTCGCATATCGTCTACTCAGAGGTGATCTCTGCTTAACATACAAGGCCATGTCAAACCCAGAGCTGTTGGACAAGCTACACTTAAAGAAACCCCAATCCCTCAGAGCCACACGCTCCAGGGATCTAAACCTTCTCATCACAATAAACAAAACATGCTGGAGGGATAGGTTCCTGACCCAGAGACTCCCCAGACTCTGGAATAGATTGCCCATACATGTCAAGCAGAGTGCCTCTTTGGCCCTCTTCGAAAGGAACCTTGACGATTGGATGGGAGAAAGGAAATTCACCTCGGGGATCACATCAGTTGCCCTGCTAGACAGGGGTCCAGGGAAGTAAATAGTGTGAGAAGAAATAGCCAGAGAATTGTTATGGCTAGGCATGTATAGGCCCTAGGGCTGATAGCCTAGTACCAACCTATGAACCTATGAACTTAGATATTTTACCAATACATGTAACTACATATGAATTGCAGAAGGAGTCATTACTGGAAACATTGAGGGTGCTGCAAAGGGCACTTTTGACTAACATTAAAGATTGAAATAATACTAATTTCATGAACCTTAATCATACTTTGATTTAAGAATAGGGTCCATTCCCATCATGGTATTAGAAACCTAAAAAACTTGGAGAAATTAAAAAAGGGCGAGTCCACTCTGATGTCGGTGTCTGTTCCTCCAGGGATAATCTCAGACAGTGTACACCTGCAGGGATACCTAAAGCTCTTCTGGCTCATCTTGTACTACCAGGTATCCTACCCTCACAGCTGACATATCAGCTGCTATGTAATGTGTCAATGCATGGATTGCATATCGTGGTTCTCTGTATATATCTCATTGCATGGCTGTGCCTACTTGCACAGCTTTACTGGATGGCCATTTCCAGTAGCATTCTTGCTATGTGGCTTACTTACAGACTAGGCAGTACAGCTAGTTGCCCATAACCAGAGCACATTATTTGGATATGTGGTGTCTCTCTCCTTGTGTTGCCACACAGAGTGTTTTTTTGCTGAGAAAAGCTTACAATGAAGTGTTGTATATATTCATAAATTTCAGTGTGAACTTCAGTAATTTCTTTCTGCAACTTTTTTTTTTCAAATAACTTTTTATTGATGTTTTATAGAAACCAAAACCATTGCAATAATTTCCATGAGTAGGTGAAATATTGTTTACAAAGGAAGGAATGGAAACAAAAATGAAACTACATATATATATATATATATATATATATATATATATATATATATATATATATAAACTAAATTATATACCATATTTACAAAATTTACAAAAGCGCTACCGTGTGACTAGACATAGGATAAGAAAGTAGAAACGATTCTTTGAAAAACATGAGTGAACCTCCATTGAACCCAGGGAGATGGAACTCTAAATTTCTCAGAATCTGGCCCTTCAGCTTAGTTGATCACTTAAAATTTGGTCAAGTAGGAGCTTCCAGAATTCTTGGTAGTAAGCTATTTTCTTGAAACTTTTAATGATAAGCTTTTGTAAGGAAATGTATTTAAATGCCATCGCTTTGAACCCCTTCCAACAAAGTTTAGTACAATCTAACCAGGTTTTAGTGATGTATAATTTGACACGTGAACAGAGTGTGAGTAATACATGCTGTTTTAGCTTAGATAACTTGAGGTTGGAGATGTGTAGTATGGCTTTTTCCCAGGAGAGGGTAGATTTGTCATATCCCATTTTTTTCTAAATATACTTTTAGAGAGCACCATAGTTTGTGGGTATGTTTACAGAACCATAATACATGTAAAAGGTCAGCCTTTGGAAAGGAACAGCACGTGCAAGATGGGGAAATCTTGGGATCAAATCTGTTAAGAACAGAAGGCATGAAATATGAGTTATTATTGATCATTAATTGTGTATATATGAGTTTTTTAAAGGGGGATAATTCTATGGTGGATCTGATTGCAGTTAACTTTTGTTCCTTTGAGTGCAGTATCCTGTTCATCCCAGTACTTGGGGGGAAAAAAGGCATACCGAGTTATGTTTTATAGAGTTGGATGAGGTTGTAGGATTTGGAGAGCATTTTCTCTGAACTTGAGAGATTAGTTATAATTTCACACAATCTGTTAAGTTCTTGGCTGTCGGTGGGGAGATTGCCGAATTGTGATGATATTAATTCTCTAAGTTGCCGAAGAATAACTATGTATTTGTTATTAACTTTGAGGATTAGACATAAAACAGAGAGACTTTTGTTCTTAAATTTGAAAAGGTCCCAGACCTAGTAATCCTTGATGAGGGGAAAGTCAGAAAGATTGACAGGTTTGTTGTTGATTTTAATGTTCAGATGTAGATGGAGAGGTTAGAGGAGAGGTAGGGTTTTATCCAGTTTAATGGATCTTATCAGATTTTGGAACAGAGTATTGCTTATTTTAGAAATACTAATAGCTGCAAGGGAAAGAAAAGGGAGAGCTTTTGTGTTAATGTTGTTGATGACCACGTGATGGTGCTAGATTCTTACCCAGGAGGGGGATGTGTTGTGATCATCCCGGTTAAGATTTGAGATAGTCACAATTCTATTAGCACAAATAATCATGTGGTACAGTTGCAGATCTGCAAGACTAAGGCCTCCCTACAACTTGGGGTAAGCTAGACTGATTTAGGAAACCAGCTAAATCTAGATAATTTTTTGTTCATTCTAGTAAAGAGACTGGAATAATAAGGTTTGATGCATTAAATTGGTAAAGAAGTCTGGGCTGGACATTCATTTTCACTTTCGCAACTTTGGATAACAGAGTTAGATTCATGTGCAGCCATCTGTGGAGGTCTTGCAAGATTTTGGACCAGGCTCTATGGAGGTTATTCTGGATCATGGAAGCTTGATTGTGCTCAAAGCAGATTCCTAGATATTTAAGGTGGTAGGTTTTTTGGAAAGGAGAGTCCGAGAAATAATTGATTTTGTGACTTGCAGGGTTAATTGAGAAAATATGTGACTTCTTTTGGTTGACTTTATATTCTGAAACTTTAGACAAGTTATTAATAGCATCTGAGATTTTTTCAGATCAGTTTTGGGATATTGAAAGTATAAATTAAGGTCATCAGCAAAGGCAGATAGCATTATGTTAGTATTTCGGACTTTGGGTATCGAGTGGTAGGTGTTTTGTGAAATATAAAGGAAGAAAGGTTCAATGAAGATGTTAATGAGGAAGGGAGACAATGAGCAGCCTTGTCTTGTTCCATTTGTAATTATAATTGGGTTAGACATCCTTTTATTCACATAAATGTAGGTGAAGGAGTTTTTGTAGAGTAATTTTATTGTGCCTGAGAAATCTTTAGGTATGTTAAAATGGGAGATAGTTAGGAACAAGAAGTCCCAGTTCACCCTGTCAAATGCCTTACAAGCATCAAGTGTTAAAGCTTAAATCGGGTTCTTGTTGTTTTTGGTAATTTGCATTAGGGAGTCTAGTGTTAGGGTGTTATCCCATGTGTGTCTATTACACATAAAACCTGCCTGATCTGGGGATATTAAATAGGGCATGACTTTTTTTAAGTCTATTGGCAAGGATAGAGGAGAAAACTTTTATATCTGTATTTATTAGGGAGATGGGCCTGTAGTTATGGGGATTTGCTTTGTCGTGTTTGCTTTTCAAGATTAGAATTGTTTTGAATTATTCCAATGCAGATCAGTTATCCCATTATTTTTGATGAAGTTAAACACCTTTAGAAGAATAGATGAAATTCTTCGGCTGAAAGTTTTTTATAAAAATTAGCAGTGAAGCTATCAGGACCGGGGGATTTGCCAAGTTTAAGATTACTAATGACATCCAGAATCTCTTGGTATTCAAGAGGTGCCGAAAGGAGAGTTCTTTGATTTTCATTCAGGGACAGGAAAGTAAAGGTGTCCAGATAGTTCTTCATATGAGGATTGACAGGATTATCTCCATTTCTACCATAAATATCCGAGTAAAGGGTGTAGAATAACTCTATGATTTCTGAGTCTGATTTATAGAATTTATTTTGGTAATGAAGGATGGAGATTCTGGATAAACCATGTTTATTGTTAATTATTCTCGCTAGTGTCTTAGATGGAATTTGTGCAAACTCAGAGTATGTAGCTATGAGTTTTTGTTCCTGAAGGGAATCATTTTGTTGGTAAAGTTCTATTATACAACAACCCCCCCCCCATTAATATTCCAAAACGTGCATGCTAATTGGTCAGCATGCACGTTGTAAATCAGACTTATACTAATGGAAAAAGGTCCGGTCGCCCGGACTTTTTCCATTAGTATGTCTTTTTTTTTTTTTTTACAGCAATGGAGAACGCAAGATCTCTGTTGCTTTTTAGAATCTGTCTCACTATGTTAAAGGAGTTTAACATAGCGAGACAGCTTTAAAAAAAGCAACAGAGATCTTCCTTTCTCCATTGCTTTTTTTAAAGCTGTCTCGCTATGTTAAACTCCTTTAACATAGCGAGACAGTTTCTAAAAAGCAGCGGAGATCTTGCTTTCTCTGTTGCTTCCACTGACACCCCTGATGTACTGCGTAAGCATACACATGCGCAGTATATCAGAACTGCTGCAGAATACCAGACAGTTGCGGAAGGGCAGCACAGAGGCATTATACAATGCCATTATTTAAGAAAAGTAAGTATTTATTTCTTAAATAATGTCATTGTATAATAGCAATAACCCACTTGTGGGTGTGGTAATGCTGGATTTACCCACGGTTGTCTTTGTTTGGCCACTCAGGCTTCGCCATCGTGACCAAACCACACCAACCATGGGTAAATCCAGCATTACCCACACCCAGGCATGGGTTATTGCTTAAGTACTTCTCTTTGAGTGTTCTTAATCGAGATTTCTAACACAGGGTCTGTACTTATCTTATGTCTCTTTTCTAGGTTAATTAGGTTAGAAATCATTTAACTTCCCTCTCCTTGTTTACCATTTTGTAATATGAAGCCTTTTGGATTAAGGTCTTTCTTAGTTTTGCTTTACAAACCGCCCATTAGATATCTAGCGGTATTTGAGATGACTCAAGGTTGATGTCAAGGTCTGCTAGAGTGTCATTGATTTCCTGTATTATGTCTTTGTTGAAAAGTAAATTATTGTTTAATGTCCAGTTACCATAGATGAGTTTCGATGACATTCTATTTGTGAAGGTTAGATTGAGAGAAATTCTTGCATGATCTGATAAAAATCTAGGCTCTGTATAAAAGTTTAACCCAAGATTCGTTAAGGATTCTGAGATTAGGAAAAAATCCAGGCGTGACCATGTGTTGTAGCATTTTGAGTAGTATGTGTAAATGTTGTCTTTAGTTAAATTACCACTAAATGAGATTGGATCTATAAGGTTCCAGTCGGACATTAGTTCCCCCAGAGCTAATGAGGCTTGGAGATTGTATGAGGTCGAATTGCTTGCGCAATCCAAAGCTGGATCTGTGACTGCATTCCAGTCACCACCTAATATATACTGGTGGTTTTGGAATGTTCAGAGAATATTATAGATCTCCATATTGTACTCTGATGATGCCCCCTGTGAGCGGGTGAAAGCGCTTAGTATTTTATTTCGTGGAGCATATTGCCCTGTTCGTTTGTTTGGTCTTGTTTTTGATTATTAAAGGCTTTCTGAAGAATTCCAGGACTCAAGGTTTTCTGTTCTTTCTTTGCTTACTGGTCTGTTTTGCTCTGGATTGCAATAGATCTCCATAATGAAATCTTGTTGTTTCATACTGGGGCCGTATAGATTTAAGAAAAGAACTGGTTTGTCAGAGTCAGGGTTCATGGATGTGAAAAGGCATCATCTTCCATTTTTGTCAAATTTAGATTCTGTGATCACCCCTTAAAACTCTTTTTTGATTATAATGGCCACCCCTTTTGAGTTCAAGCTGTCTCCTGCTGCTATAATAGATTTTATCCATTTTCCTGTTAAAGTCATTTCCCCAATCATCTCTGAGCATATGTGTTTCTTTCAAGAAGTAGACATTGGCCTGAGATTTAAACCTAAGGTGCATTAGCAATTTTTTTTAGCTTTATTTTGTAGCCCTCTTATGTTCCAAGAGTCTTGCGTCCACCCCATGATTAGTGATAAAAAGGGATTGAATAATTAAGGGCCTTATTATCCAATTTTTTCAAGAATAGTCCCACTACAGGATATAAGTGAAGAATTAAACTAAAAGTGCGAGACACGTTGGTTACGAAGGTCCACACCATACTCTGAACTATTATGTTTAAGTTTGCAACTGTTAAGGTAGCACAATACCCCTTCAGCTTAAACCCAGTGCCTAACCACCTAAACCCCCCAGATGGAGTATAACAACTTAGATAGGTTTGATAGAACAGTTTAAATAACATTTGTATGAGTGCAGGTTATCAATCCACAGTTAATCTTTGGAAAAAAAACAATAATAAGAACATATACAATGAACATATGTACAAAAGTATACTCATTCTTAGACTGGTCACCTTAAACCCTACTTCCAAAAGGCCACGAGCATCCTCTATATGGCTAAGGTTAAGAGATGAAAGAAAAAGCCTCAAGGGCGTTTTATTATTCTAAAAAAGAAATTAACAAAATATAGAAGTTGACTCGCTGGCTAATGAGAAAAACAAAAAAGCAAAATACCAGATAGTAACAAAAACGCTAGTTAACTAGAAGTATGACTTAAAATTGAGAAACAACAACTGATGGAGCTCTAATATAGGGTAGTACATACCCAAGTGTTCAGTAATTACTTACACGCGTTTAACAATGCATAAACATCCAGCAAGGAATATAATAAATAACTGCAAATCTCAGAGGGAGTAGAGAGGGAAGAGAGAAGAAAAAGGGACAAAAAAAAGTTTCAATTATATATGATGCCCAGAAGTATCATGAGAGGCATCAGTTCATACTATAGTGTGGGAACTGAAAAGGTCAAATATTTCAATATTTAAACCAGCCTTCCAAGAGATTAGCTATTCTGTTACAAATTATGACTGGAGATAAACTAGATATAAATCAGCAAAAGATCTTATGGAGATGACTCCAGGGATCAACCCTAGGATTAATCTTCTAAGCTTTGAACATTTAACATTACTAGGCAGAGCTACTAGTGGAGGTCATTTTGAAGGAGAGACAGTTAGGAGTTGTTACTGGGTTATCATTCGCTCCACACCAATCACACATATCTATTACCTATGGCAAACAGTAAAAAGTCCAGGTGAGACTGTGACATAGGTGCACATAACTGAAGCAGAGATGGCTTGATAGAAGTGTTGCCCTGTCGATCCCTGCAAATGCTGCCCAGGTCCAGTTGGGTGACAGAGAGTAAAACTGGCATGGAAACTTGCATTCTACTGAACAGGGCACCACATTGTGCATTCTGGAGCAGGTAGTTGAAAGGGAGTTGAGAGCTAACCTGTCGTATAGGTAAAACCTCGCAGCAAAAGCCCTTCAGTACTGAGAAGTGCCAGTCATCACAACGGCCAACGTGAGACAGGATTACCTGTTGAGTGAAAGAAGAAAAAAAATCTTTGAATGCATGGACTATGAGGTTTCTGTCTGCTGATTATTGCCCTTGAACTAATTTGCAGGACTGTTGCCGATAGTTCCGGTGGGGGAGCCCATGTGTTGCTGCATCTGGAAGTTGTGAGGTTAATAGGTTCCCATAGACAACAAGCTGGAACAGATTTGGTTCCTAGCTTTATTAAAGAAAAAAAAAAAAAAAAAAACGAATAATTCTGGGATTTGAGGGTGGTTCTACCAGAGAATAAAGAAGAAAAGAGATTACATTTTCCAGTGAGTGAAAATAGTAGCATATCCTTTAATAGTGGATCACTGTGCTATAAAGGATGTTACAGTTCCGGTGACTTTCCGAAGGCTTTGAAGAATGTGGTTTTGCCTCTTTAGGTGAGCTGACGGCAAATCTGGTGTCATTGTTATAGAAAATTAAAGTGTTCAGGTACTGCATTTGGAACTTCATGCCCTTTCTAATTAGTTCAGCACAAAACAGAGAGAGTTTTTGTCTGTTTTCCTTGATTGTTAGTGTAAGGTTTTGCATTAAGGTTAGTTTATGGTTATTCCAAGTGAAGGATTTTTGCTTTTTGGCCACTAATAGCAACCTTTTAGTGTCTTAGAAGTTAAGGAGTTTGTAGACTTGGCGTGGAGCTGTGGAGTCTTTGCGTTTGCGAAGGGCGTGATGGGCTCTCTCAATTGTTATATCCGATGTGATGCCCTCCAAGCGTAAAAGCATCTCAAAGATCCATTTAGCTATGCTTAGCAACTTGGAGTTTTCGTATTTTTCAGGGAGACCCCTAATCAAAATGTTGCTCCGGCTCCTTGCCTCAAGGTCGGTTAACTTTTGTTGCAGTTCATTTAGAGAGGTCATTTTGGCGTGAAGCTCCTCATTTAGCATTTGGATTTGGGATTCATTTGACTGGGTTTTGTGTTCAAGGATATCCAGCCAGTCAGCAATTTGATTAATTGTGTTCCCAAATTTGGTAAGTTGCTCGGAGAAACCTTGAATTGCCAATTGAATAGGTTGGAGAGCTTGTGTGAGTTCATCCATGTGAAAGTTTGTCTCAGCTTTGGCTTTAGCACTGGATTTCTTGGGTTCTAACTGTTTATTTAATTTCTGCCTTTTGGAGACTACTTCCTTCTCTGGAGATGATATTGCAGAGAGTTTAGTTTTCGTAGTTTGTGTCTCCATAGTGTCTAATTCCTTTGTCATGATGTTTTGGTCCTCCTTTGTATACCTAGTGAGCTGTGAATAGCTTCAGGCCCGTAGAGTGCACAAGGCTGGAACTGATGAACAAGCTGTGGGTAAAATAAGCTGATTTTTAGATCTTGGATGTGCTAGTCAATCCAAATGACATAACTTTTAGAGTTGTGATTGATCTCTTCAGAACTTTCCTTCTATAGAACAAAAGTGAGGATTTTCCATATAATAGATAGGCGAGGTAAGGAGCTCTGTAAAGAGGGTGTATACTAGACGACCGACCACCATCTTGGAATCCTTTCTGCAGCTTTTGATTATCACAGTTGTCATGTACTCTATTGTGTTAGGATGAGATTGATTGCAATATTTCTGGTTGCTCTTCTTCTTAAAACCTTTGTTTTTACTTATTTGCTTTGTTCAAATGCATGCAAATTATTCTGTACAGCTTTCTACATTTCCCATTAATTACATTGGCTTGCCTGCTTTGACAATTAGTTCAGTTTCAGGTTGTAGACTGTCTCAACATTTTAATATTCTAACTTTGTCTCCATCCTGTAAATCTGATTGCAATCATAGTTGTATTTTGCTCCCTGTTCTAATTATGAGACTTGTAATTTCAAGTCCTGGAATTATGAAAAAAATGCAAAACAATACATTTAGTGGAATTCAGTATTATGTAAATATTAAAGTTAGTAGAATTTAGAATTGTTAGTAGAACTTAATACTATATAGCATAATATGCCCCAATAAAGCACCCTTATTAGTTTGTGCCAACAAAGCACCCTTAATAGCCTACTAACCCCAATACACCACCCCTTGTAGTTCACTATCGATAGATAGATGTAATTATATTTGGGGTCTACAATCCCAACAATGAAACTACATCTTTGTTGATTTGATGTTAAATTGATCTCTGTTTTGTCAGCAGCCTTTGGTCAACAAAACAGATGGTCAACAGTTGTGTGAGATTGCACAATCTCTAAGGTTGGGAAGCATGCCCCTTCCCAGGGGAATGGCTTACATGGAGTCGGTATATATAATTAGCTGGGGGTTTGGTGGTGTGCAGCTCCCCACATGGGAGGTTCAGAGGGGCTTGACCCTCCCACACCAAAACATTGTTTGTGAAGTTTGCATATTCCAAGAAGTAACCTTGGAGTATCACAAAAGCACATAGATTTTTCTGTTTTGATGATACTGTGTTGACGTTAGCCAAGTTGACGTAACATTGATTTGACAAATGACAATATATAGATTGCTGTACTGTAATTCAGTCAGTCGTACTCCACCAAATCTACTCCTCCCAACCCTCAACACAAGACAAAATAAGAGTCTTTAGATTACTGTAGAGTGAAGAGCAAAAACAAAAAAAAAAAAACATGACAACTCAAACTCTGTTGCCTTTCTGTACCAGGATTTTGGTACAGAAAAGAACTAACTGCACAACTAGTCTCTCAATAGTGTCACCTAACACTTTGCACCTGATGCTATTACCCTCTCATCATTGCTATGCTAGTGAGTCCAGCACGTGACCAGCATAATCTGCAACACAGTATGGACATGTGGTGTATAATAGATGGTGTATAACAAGATTTCATTATGGAGCTCTATAACATTCTCTGCACATTCCAAAACCACCAGTTGAGCTATAAAACATAAAATTCTACTCACCTGAAAAACACCTAGGATCAACAGACAAATCTCTACACACCTTAATTCTTCTTCTTCTTTTGGCTTTTCCCGGTTAGGGGTCGCCACAGCGGAACTCCGGTCCTCTAATGATTGGCAGTCAATTTTTATAGTGCCGATGTGCCAGCCCGACCTTCAATGAAGGCGCACCCATTCACACATATCTTTCGAACTCCACTCAACCACGGGGAGAACATTCAGACTCCACACAGAAGGCACTTCAGCCAAGAATCGAATGGGAGAACCTCTTGCTGTGAAGTGACAATGCTACCGCTGCACCACCGCGGCTTTTCTACATGAAATCTTAAAATTCTGCAGATCATTCCCTACACTCAAACAAAATTTTAGAAGTGTGGAACTCTATCCCTCTAACACTAAAAACAGAGCAAAATGGAAATTTCTTCAAAAACATATAAAATGTCACATGAGAGAAAAAATTAATATCTTCCTGCATCTCACCAGGCTGACTGCCATAACAATATTTTATTTTGTCTCTTCTAATCTCTAGAACAAATACTGACTGTACTCCTTTCCTCACTTCTGATTTCTCATTACAATTAATTTCCTCCTACTTACACTTAACTGCATCTTTACTACTATTATTATCTTCCTATTGTAATTTTCTCTACTCTTATTGGTACTTTTTTCACAAATAATGGTTTTACTACACCAGGGACCTATACTTCTTCTTCTTTTTTCGGCTGCTCCCATTAGGTTTCGCCACAGCAGATCAACTGTTTTCATTTCTTCCTGTCCTCTGCATCTTGCTCTGTCACACCAACCACCTGCATGTCCTCTCTCAGCACATAAATAAACCTTATCTTAGGCCTCCCTCTTTTCCTGTTACCTGGCAGCTTCATCCTTGGCATCCTTTTCCCAATATACTCTGCATCCCTAATCAGCACATGTCCAAACCAACATAATCTTGCTTCCCTAATTTGTCTCCAAACCTTCCAACCTGGGTTGACCCTCTAATATACTTATTCCTAATCCTGTCCATACTCATCACACCCAGTGCAAATCTTAACATCTTCAACTCTGCCACATCAAGCTCTGACTCCTGCCTTTTTGTCAATGCCACTGTCTCCAACCCATATAACATAGCTGGTCTCACTACCCTCTTGTAGACCTTCCCTTTCACTCTTACTGGTACTCGACTGTCACAAATCACTCATGACACTCTTCTCCGCCCACTCCATCCTGCCTGTACTCTCTTCTTCACCTCTCTTCCACTCACCATTACTCTGAACTGTTGATCCCAAGTACTTAAACTCATCCACCTTTGCCACCTCTACTCCCTGCATCCTCACCATTCCTCTATCCTCCCTCTCATTCACACACATATATTCTTAGTCCTGCTGACCTTCATTCCTCTTCTCTCTAGAGCATATCTCCACCTCTCCAGGGTCTCCTTCACCTATTCCCTACTCTCACTACAGATCACAATGTCATCTGCAAACATCATAGTCCACGGGGACTCCTGTCTGATCTCATCTGTCAACCTGTCCATCACCATTGCAAATAAGAAAGGGTTCAGAGCTGATCCTTGATGTAATCCCACCTCCACCTTAAACGCATCCGTCACTCCCACCACAGACCTCACCGCTGTCACACTATCTTCGTATATATCCTGTACAACTCTTACATACTTCTCTGACACTCCCGAATTCCTCATACAATACCACAACTCCTCTCTAGGCACCCTGTCATATGCTTTCTCTAAATCCACAAAGACACAATGCAACTCCTTCTGACCTTCTCTGTACTTCTCAATCAACACTCTCAGAGCAAACATCGCATCTGTAGTGCTCTTTCCTGGCATGAAACCATACAGCTGATCACTAATCATCACCTCCCTTCTTAACCTAGCTTCCACTACTCTTTCCCACAACTTCATGCTGTGACTGATCAGTTTAATTCCTCTGTAGTTACTACAGCTCTGCACATCACCCTTATTCTTAAAAATCTATACCAAAACACTTTTTCTCCATTCCTCAGGCATCCTCTCACTTTCCAAGATTTCATTAAACAATCTATTAAAAACTCCACTGCCATTTCACCTAAACACCTCCATGCTTCCACAGGTATGTCATCTGGACCAACAGCCTTTCCTTTCTTCATCCCCTTCATAGCTATCCTTACTTCCTCCTTGCTAATCCACTGCACTTCATGATTCACTATCCGCACATCATCCAACCTTCTCTCCCTCTCATTCTCTTCATTCATCAACCCCTCAAAGTACTCTTTCCATCTGCTCAACACACTCTCCTTGCTTGTGAATATGTTTCCCACATTATCCTTTATCACCCTTACCTGCTGCACATCTTTACTAGCTCGGTCCCTCTGTCTAGCCAATCAGTACAGGTCCTTTTCTCCCTCCTTAGTGTCCAACCTTTTATACAACTCTTCTGAAACTAGTATATTCCCACATTGTAAACTCATTGCTCCCTGTAAATTATTTTTCTATAAATAACTATTATATATATATATATATATATATATATATATATATATATATATATATATATACACACACACACATATCTAGTTATTTATATACATATATACATTATATACTCCCTCCTTAGTGTCCAACCTTTTATACAACTCTTCTGAAACTATATATTACATTGTAAACTCATTGTGTAAATTATTTTTCTATAAATAACTATTACATATATATATATATATATATATATATATATATATATATATATATATATATATACACACACACACATATATATATATATATATATATATATATATATATATATATATATATATATATATATATATATATATATATATATATATATATATATATATATATATATATATATATATATATATATATAAATAATTATATATGTGTGTGTGCATATAGTGTGTGTGCATATATATATATATATATATATATATATATATACACACACACACACACACACACACACACATATATATATATATATATATACATATATATATTTGTGTGTTGTGTGATATGGATTACTGTACTATATATAATGTCTGATTTGTTTTTGCTTACTCTCTTTAATGCATCATCTTATACTATATATAATTCTCCAATTTTTGTTGTGTTAAATATTCTCTAGTGTTTCCCACTGAAACTCCTAGCCAGTAGCTATAATATAGTCCAGATTCAGGCTTGCTGCGTTTGGGTCTCTTTGTAGTGGTTATTTGTTCTGACCATGTTTTCCAGGCCATCATGGATTGGAAGGGGCCTACCTGCACTTTAGTGAGAGGATTGTGTTGATTGGTCCCTGTCTGACAAAGGGAGGCTGGTCTAGGACTTGGAATAAGCATCCTTGTAAATCTTTTTAAATTTTTTTTTTCAAGTTTTTAGCTTCTGGAATTTAGGCCAAGCATTTGAGCAGGTTTCTGCTTGTTTCCATGTTGTGTAGCACAGCGCACTGCTGCGTAATTGTGCACCAAAGCTGCACAGTTAAATTCAACAGTTTCTCCCTTAGATATACTATAGAACACTAGTATAGCCCTCATCCTTAGTGCTTTCCCAATCAAACAAATACTGCTAGTGAGTTCTAACCCATTAAACCACCAGCAAAAATACATAAAAAAAAAAAAAAACCTCAGGCAGAAATATCCATCCAGTGAGCTCATCCATGATAGTTTCTGAAAAGTCACCCCTAGTAACTGTCTTCAACCTAGCATTATAGAGAGCTGGACTACCCTTTTTCTCCTGCCAACCTTGTTGACTTGGGTCTCTTGAGGCAGTGTAGCAATTGCCTAATGTACACTGACAACCCTCTACCAATAATTCACTCAGAGTGCAAGAGATATATCTACACCAATAATCCTGAGACCATGCTCTCTTGCACTCAAAATAGTAACACAGAAGAGGTTGTCAACTCACCCATAATTACACATAGTACCAATGTTCATACACATAGTACATTTCAAACACAAAAATCTGCATTCTGGGAGGTTCTCTTGAAAAACTTGCCAAAACACCAGAGATCTCCAAAACAGAAGACTACTACAACTAACACAGTCTTCTCAAGACCCATGACACACAAACACCAGTGTGTCACCCAACAAGCCCATAAGGTGTAACACTCAAAAAACAAACTTTCTTGTCATTGGAGACTCAATAATGAGACACACGGATGTCCCACTCACTTGGTTGGACAAGGAGAAAGTCATGGTCAGCTGCCTGTCCAGTGCCAGGATTCATCAGCTCATGCATGCACTAAGGTGTCTCAGCAGCAAGTATCATTATGACTCTGTCATAGTTCATGTTGGTGTGAATGATCTGAGCCACACATCATTGGACTATATGAAGGGAGACATGGTTGAGCTTTCCGAGTATGTGTCCCAGGCAGGTATGTCCCTAGCCTTGAGCAGCATACTACCCTCACCTAAAATGATGCTGCAGTATAAAAAAATGATTGTTTTCAATAATTGGCTTAGTTTTTGGTCATTCAAAGGGAATTCAGTTTCTGTCAGCCTAGGAAGCCATGGTCGACAAACCTCACTGCTTTGCCAGAGATGGTTTGCAGCTGGAACCTCTTGGCATTCAGCTGCTGGCAAAGGCTCTTGCCTCCCCCATAGTGCCTTTTTAAGGCAAGGTCTTGAAAACAATTGATAATCAGTGCAAAATAAGGGTCATGCTGCTAAATGCTAGAAGCTTAAATGAAAAACTGCAATGTCTGGAAGCACTTCTATCAGTAGAAGATGTAGATGTCTCCGCAGTCACAGAAACCTGGTTCAAGGCCTCAGAGAGTGCCCCGGCCTTGCAAGGCTACAATGCCTTCCACACATTAAGACCTCAAAATGAACATGTGAAAGTCAAAGGAGGCAATGGTTCTATCTGCATTAGAGATAAATTCACCTCCTGTCTAGTTAGACTGCACAACTCCTTGGAGTTACTGCAAGTCCAAATTACAGTGGGTAAGACCCTCCATTCAAGTCATAGCCAATTATAGATCCCCCTCCATGGGTCACAACACCCATGAAGCCTACTTGACCAAACTGGAGACAATCCAAATTTTATTGAACACTCTAGTTATGGGGTATTTCAATTATCCCACCATCGACTGGGAAACCTATGCTAGCTCCAACTCACTAGTGCAAAGCTTCCTTGACTTGGTTAATTCAAATGCCCTGGAACAAATTGTTCATACCCCATCAAGAGGAGCAAACATTCTAAATCTGGTCTTCACTAACATGTCAAACAGATGCACTGCCACAACTGTCAGACACTCATTAAACCTGACCAAAAAACAGCATCTTCAACCTGGCACTAACACCAGAATTCACAAAGGGTGAAATCAGACTAAAGAACCAAGGCAAACTATATCCTCCTAGGTGAAAGTAAAAAAGCATTCCATGCTCCACCTCAAGCTGGAAGTGGTAACTATGCTGAAGCTTATACTAAAGTCCCGTACAATCACTTGCATGAGTGGCTGTACCAGATAGAATCAAAGCTACAGCCCCAAAACTATTTTTTTATTTTATTTAATATTTGTTAACCGAGAAAGTCCAACTTGGAACAAAGCCAATTTTCAGTGGAGGCCTGTGGAGAAATGCTCCAAATGCATGTTTTTGTAATGTGAGAAGAAACTGGAGCACCCAGAGGAAGCCCACACAAATGCAGGGAGGACATGCAGACTCCCCACAGAATGCACCCAAACTTAGAATCGAACCAGAGAACCTCTTGTTGTGAGGTGACAGCGCTACCCCTGCAAGCTGCCATGGTGGACATCCAGCATCAACAATCTTTACAATAAATGTAAACAAATGCTGTCCAAGAAAATAAAGGCAAGGCCACAACAATGGAAAAAGCACCCTCCTCAGCCTCAGCAGACAAATAAGGCAGCTTGTCAAATCCTCTAAGGTCTCCTTTCAGAGAAACTTTGCAAGTGCAGCCAAGGATAATCATAAGGCCTTTTACAGCTATGTATGTAGCCTAAAAAGTAGGACCCAAGCATGTACAGAACTATTGACCAACGGCATCACACACACACTGACCCCGCAGAGATTACAAACCTGCTAGTGCATAGGTTTGGTGAAACTTTCACTCCCTTATCCACTCCTAACTTATCCCAAACCTTCCCCCAAACCCCCACTCACCCTATGTATTCTTGAAGTTCAGGTCCTCAAAGCTTTGTTCAAGGCAAAAAAACACAGCCTCTATGGGAACCAAATGACATCCCAAGCTGTCTTCTGAACAGGCTAAAACATGAACTAGCATCACCATTAAGTACCCTTTTCATTCATAGCCTAAGCCTAACTTTGTTCCTGCAGAATGAAAAACAGAAACAATTATTCCCCTCCACAAAGGTGGCCTAGCAAGAGCCCCGGGGAATCATAGACCCATAAGCCTG
Organism: Protopterus annectens; assembly: GCF_019279795.1. Lineage (NCBI taxonomy): Eukaryota > Metazoa > Chordata > Ceratodontiformes > Protopteridae > Protopterus > Protopterus annectens. The sequence continues at coordinate 1,069,356,908 of NC_056747.1, read as the reverse complement.
ACCAGCATCATATGTAAGGCCATGGAATGTGCATTACAAACCTCATAAGTAAAAACATAGACGATCTCCAAACCCCGGATCCTACTCAATTCGGCTTCGTCAAGGGCAGAACCTGCCTGTTAAATCTGGTGGACTTCTTTGTAAAAGTGACCAGGGCCATTGACTAGGGCAAATCTGTGCACGCAGCACACCTCAACTTGGTTAAGGCTTTCAACACAGTCCCACATTCAGGCATTACTGATAAACTTAGTAAACTGAATGTAAACCCCTTTGTTGTAAGATGGGTTGCCAACTGGTTCACAAGCCAGACACACACGATCAAAGTGAGTGACACCATATCAACCAGCATACCTATTACCAGCAGGGTGACACAGGGGTCAGTGTTGAGCCCCCTACTGTTTGGTATATACTTCTCAGAAGTTCCACTCAAAACTAAGGGATTGTGGCTGACCAAGTTTGCAGATGACTGCAAACTAGGTGCAATTATTGAATCTCCAAATGATGTCAGTATACTCCAGGAGGGTCTCACACAGACCAATGACTGGTGTATTAGTCATGGTCTCAAACTGAAGGCAAAGAACTGCATTATCATTCCCTTTGCTACAAACAATTTCCCTTCACCCTATCAAATCAACAACAATACCCTAAGTACCTACAAAGTGGCAAGGGACCTGAGAACACAGGTTGACTAGAACCTTACCTTCGACCACCATGTGTCTACTGTAGTAAGAAAGGATTTCTACGTAGCACACTTGATTAGGAAAGGTATCACACTGAGAGCAAAAGATGTTATAATCCCTCTATACTCGGCACTAATGCGGCCCATAATTTAGTATAACGCCCCATTCAGCATGTACCATACAAAGCACCTGCAGCAACTGGAAAGACCTCAGAGGTTTCTAACAAAGATCAAGAGGCTCCAACATGTGCCTTACACAGACCAACTAGAGTCCCTGTGACAATACTCTGTATCATATAGAGCTCTTATGGAAGACTTATGCATGGCCCACAGAGCAATCCTAGATCCAAACCTAATAAACTTGCTACATATCAGTAAATCAAACAGGACTAGGGCTACCCATTCCAGGGACCTAAATATGGCCTGCAACTTAAACAAGAGATGCTGGAGGGGCAGATTTAGCTCCCAGGGACTGCCGCATCTTTGGAACAGGCTACCAATTCATGTGAAATGGAGCACCTCCATGACACTGTTCAAGAGGAAACTGGACAAGTGTATGGACACCGTAAATACTTACCAGGGATAGTGCCCACAATGCTCCTGTACATAGGCAGTCATCACTGAATGCAATCTTGATTACAATGGGATAAAACAGCTAGGCTTAAAATGTCCTCCAGGTCATTAGCCTAGTAATCTTCTATCATCCTATATATGGAGCTTTTCTCCTTGACCCTCCTCTGAAAATTGTTTCACGCTAACACATTCAGACTATCCTGGTCAACAAAGGCAAAACAAAATAAAATAAATAAATATTTTTGATCTGTTCCTCATAAACTGTATTCTGGTAAATCACTGAAGATTAAAGTCAATAAATAATGATATACATTTTAGTTTTACACTTCATAACCGTCAGAAAATGCATGTTAATGCAAAGCCTACCATTCTAGCCAATTTCTATGTTTATAATAACAGTATTTAAAATTTTGTCCCTGTTTTTGACCTTTGTCACCCCAATACGTTTGGCTTTATACAGATATTTTGCAGTTGAGCGAGGTATCTATACCACACAACTTGTCTATGAATCTTGGAATATATAGCTCCAAGTGAAGCTGCAATGCAGCAAGAACTGTCCTAAAAGCAATATATATATAAAAAATATATATATATATATATATATATATATATATATATATATATATATATATATATATATATATATATATATATATATATACATGGTCTACTTTCTTTTAAACAAAAGCATGTTTAAACGAATATCACTTACCTGAGCTCATTTCTATGAAGTAGCATTACACCAAATGCCTGGGCTGCCAAATTCCTTTCCCTGTGAAAGGAACCCCTTGGCCACCGTGGTGAACTTGCCCTCTCTACAGTTTAGTGTGATCTCAGAGTTGGTATATTTAAGTAGGGGGTTGGGGGGGTGAAGCCCCCATAATGCAGGTGTGGGGGGTGAAGCCTCCCACTTTGGTGAGTTTAATTTTGCTTTGTTTTGGTGTATTACCATGGTGGCCAAGTGGTTCCTTTCACAGGGAAAAGAATTTGGCAGTCCATGCATTCGGTGTAATGCTACTTCAGAGGAATGAACTTGGGTAAGTGACATTCGTTTAATTGTGCTTTCAGTTAAAGAAAGTAGGCCCATATATATATATATATATATATATATATATATATATATATATATATATATATATATATATATATATATATATATATATATATATATATATATCTGTGTGTGTCAAATAGTCATGTCATCACACAAATGAGCAGCAGTGTGAGTTATCGAATGTTCATTTCATCACACACACGCTACCAGTATTGAATTCTGCAATATCACAATACAGTGAGGTAGGGGAATTTCTCTTTCCCTGGTGTTTGAGCTTGGAGTTTATATATAGAAAGTAGGGGTTGTGGGGGTACAGCTCCAATATTTTTTATCAGGTTTGATTAGATCATTGCTGATGTGATCGGTTGAGCTTCGATGGGTGTTCATTCAAAGAATCATCATACACCCATATATAAAGACTCTACCTCTCAACTGTACAGATTTTCACAGAATGTCCAGATTTTTGCTTTATATTTTTGGTCCATTTTTCATAAAATTGCAGCTTTCTGGCAATTTAGTGGCAAATCATTAAAGATTGAAGTTAGAAAATAATAACAGACATTTGAGTGTCAGACTTCATACCCTTAAGAAAATTCATACTAATGCAAAACCTGTTATTTTGTCAACTTTCTAAGTTTGTAACAGCAATATTTAAAAATTGCCCCTATTTGTACCACTTTTTTTTCATGGCTTTGTCCAGATTTCTTACTCTAAGAGGTTGAGAGGTATGAAGAGAGAGAGGAAAAGAAAAACGTGGATTGATACAGGTATAGATATAAAATCACACCCCATCATATTGGCACACTTTATAGCTGTTATAGCAAATTAATATCAACTTTCTGAAAACCAGAGGAACTTGGCCATAATTAAGCAGTTTGATTTCCATACATGTCAATTTATTTTAGAAAGCTGTGGAGTCTCTTACAGTTACTAATAAGAGTCTGTACAGCTCCACTTTTTGTTTTATTTTTTATTTTTTTCAGAAGAATTTTAATTAATAAGCTTCATCATGGTTTAAAGCTAATTGCAAAGGATAAGGTTTTAGTACTGTTGAAATGGCTGAATATAAAATACCAAGAAGTAGCTAAGAATTTCGCAGACTGAAATGGTTTCTTTAAGGCTGGCAGGTAGAAACAGCACACGCTGCCCTTCTGCCCTCTCCTTTAAATGTCATTTGATACAAATTTGTCTCCAAAACATTACAAAACTGAGTCATAAAACATTAGCTTACGTAACCATACACATTTGTCTGATACATTGATTTTTTTTTCATTTTTATAATAAGCCATTACTGTTATCCATTTCAATATAACTGGCCTGCCTTCAAGATACATACTATGGAAGTTTAGTTTCCAGAATGTATGCTTCTATGAGCATGCTGTAATCCACTAAAGTGGACCCAAGAATTGAATTATTGAAATTACACCAACATAAAAGTAAAATGGATACCATTGTTCAGCTAATATTAAAGCATATGTATGAAGGTTATTAAAACCCCATGGGACTTGTGGTTTACTGAAAATCCAATGAAGTAAGTGTATTCAAAGAGGAGCTAAATTCATGCCTTGCTGATCTCAGAGGTAAAACAAGACTTGTGTTTTTGGGAGATGTCGGCTCACCTGAAAAGCTAGAGAAAGCAATATATATATATATATATATATATATTATATGTATATATATATATATATATATATATATATATATATATATATATATATATATTATATGTATATATATATATATATATATATCCTCATACCTATTATATGTTATATGAGGCAGAGTGTCTCTATCTGCCTGTAAAACCTGCAATGTGTGAACAAAAATTTTAATGGCAAATTTAATGGGGTGATTACAATGCCCAAGATTAATCTGACCTATATAATAAACATTTTAGGGTGAAGCAGCTAATAGACCACACTATGGATGGAGGGCTAATGAATTATTTTATCCAGCTACAAGAAGAGGGACTTCACAACATAAATATCACAGAGGCAGAGTCATCCATGGAGGAATCTTCTTACACTTGATCTCTGATAAACATCACAATGACTCTCTGGAGTTATTAAGAAATGGGCGTGGCTGTTTTCCACAAATAATTCAGAAGTTGTTCTCTTTCTTTCAAGCAAGTAAAACAAGGTGGAGCCTTACTGACTACTTTTTATTCCGCTCTTTGTGTGCCTTGATCAAGTCAAATGATTACTGGCAGAACCAGCACTTTTGAGACACAGAAATAAAACATGAATAAAAAGAAGCTGTCAGGCCTGCATCATCTGCACCTTTCTTGGAAACACTTCATACCGTTTCCACCCCACAGAAGTCAGACAATAGTCCTTTATCTTCAGTCTGCTAGCAATCAAGTAGAAGTCGTATACAAATGAATTTAACGAGAAGTGCTGCTTTTGTATACTGTGGCAGTGTAGAAATACATTGTGTAATTGTGTTTACTGTGTGACCAGAACACTACAGCAGGATTGCCTTTGCAAAGGACATATAGCATCACTGTCCAAGGCAAACTCTGGAATTAAAGTGAGTGGGCTAGGGGAGCAGACTTCTCAATCAATCAGGGACAAATTTGAATGGAATCAGGGAAAAGTCAAGTAAAAATCAGGGACGCTTTTAAAATATTAGTGCTATTAAGTTGAAACATTGAGAGAATCAGAGCATATGAATTAATGCACCTTTTCTGAAGTAAAAGAAGTGTATAACTCTTAATTATTGTCATTATTCATTAAGTGTAATTCACCACCTTTCTGCCCAAAGTCACTAGTTTTAGGAGGGATTCAGAGGGACTGAGCTAAAATTTGAGTCAAAATCAGGGACGTCCCTGAAAATTAGGGACAGTTGAGAGGTATGTAGGGGAGCACTTGGACCAAAGCTTGACCTGCATTTTTTAGTGATAATGAGTGGTCTAGATAAGTCTGGGCATGCTATTGTTAACTCCCCATGTCCAGTGTGTATAATTTAATTTGCCTTAATACACTTCAGTGAAGTAACTGAGCTGGAGAGCAAACATGGTGGCCTGCTGAAACAGTGTCCAGGAGTGAAGCTTTGTTACTGCTCAACACTCTGTAGATGAGTTGGCAAAACATTCATTTTCCAGTAATTCTCCAAAGAACAGTGAACTCTGATAACAAGCTGCCATCTTTCAAATACACTTTGAACAAAAATTTCTGTAAAAGACTTTCAGCTTTAAAGTACATATGTATTTCACTTTAATAG